>NW_027114913.1:128647-136621 GCF_000696795.3 Halyomorpha halys
GGAGTGAAATTGAAGTTTGCCTAGTACAGCGCCTTGGTAAATAATCTATTTAACTAATATATTTTATAAATCAATAAAAACATTTTTTTTTTTCATTTAAACCTAATAAAATAGACATTTTGGGAAATATTTTGATATAACTCCATCAGTATTAACTTAGTGATAGTAGAGAAACTATCGCTATATAATTTAATAGCTAAGATATCATAAATACCGATATGGTAATAGGTGGCTTATTTATTATATTCCCAGTCAGCTGCCATATTTTTTATCTGTAGCCTCCCAGAGGGTTGGGAAGGGGTGATAATGGACTTAGGCTACACTGCCAGTCTGCTTAGGCTATGGTAATATTTTAAATGGTTGGCCATTTTTCACAACTTGTCCTCCCATTATTTCTGGAAATAAATTTCTAGCACTCTTGGCTGTCCCCGATAGTTGCTGTAATCTATTCAGAGATATTACGGCCTCCTTGTGCAGTTGAGTCCTACCGTTGAGAGGGTGAGGGGTAAAATTTATAAAATCTTGAGTCGTCAACGCTTTTCTCCCTGTATTAGAATTTCTTTTTTATTTTCATAAACACATTATATAAACGTTTTTAGAGTAAATACGGCCTTTAGTGATTGCCTTATCTTAAATCGAGTTAAAAAAATAATAAAAAAATAGTAAGTTTGATTTTGATTATCATCACTCTATTGAAGCAAATAGTTGATAATACTAACAACTATCAACAAACCCTAATAGTGTGGTAGACTGTAGTTGTTGTTACAGCTGCAACTATCACTGTCAACGTGAATCCTGAGGTAATATAACACTAGACCTAGAGAACATCTAATTTTATGACGAACGCATATCTTGAAATCGAATTTTTTTTTTTTTTATACCAATTATCTCTTCATTAAACCTCAAAATTTATTTTTTAATTGATACAGCAGAAAGAAAGAGATTCAATATTAATTAATAAAAATAATTTTAACGGAAAAAGCATTTTATCCTTCATACCGGTTTTTTAATCAATCCTGATATTTTCGAAGTAATGAATCTTATTTGAATTTCAATAATATTCTCAATAGTATTATTTGTCATCTGCAATGTAATATATAAAATAAATATTATTAAAAAGGACATGTTATTTAATTTGAAATTATTGTTTTACGGTTAGTGTCTAGTGTATCTAGTTATGAAAGTACGTTGATAAAATATCTAGCCAATTAAAAAATGAATCTTGAAAGAAAATTAAAAAAAAATTAATCAATTATAGTTTTCTCGATCAATTGGGAATTATTTTTTTGTTTTTGTTTTTAACCTCTTTAACCTATGGTAAATTTAAAGGCTATTAAAAAATAATAAATAAAAAAAAAATACCCATTTTTGATCCCGGGATATCCCGACGAATGATCTCGTCATGTATTATATGACGCTTTCCTGTTTTATATTTTAAGGAAAAAGAATACAATCCAAATTTTATTCGGCTACTTTTTAAAGCAAGATGTGAGCTATTATACCGAAGTACCTAACATGGCAAGAAAAAAGAAGAAATTACTCCTTATATAACGTAAAGTAAACGGATGGACGATTACCGTCAAGACACACGTGTAGACTGGAAGCGGTTGCTCTGAGAACTTCTTTATGCGGTACCCTCCAATGAATTAGGGGCAGCAAAAAAAAAATAACATAAAATCCGAAAAACGACTTTCTGGCCGAAAAAAATTAGATATAACCTTATAAACATAAAAAAAAACACTACAATGAGGTAAAGGTCACAGTGGAGTCTACGGCAATGAAAGAGCCGACAGATTAGCAAATCAGCCGCTAGCGATACCCATCGATACCCATCGACGGCATCCAGGGCATTCAGGACTTACATATCTACACAGCCGGATTCCAACCTGGACCCTTGAAGTTTGCTGCTCAGTGCCTTACCAATGAGCCACCCGCTTTCAATATATATGTATATATTTATCGCTGCTGTGCTTGGATAGTGCACATCTGACAATTTTTTTTATTTTGTGTTTGAGGTATTCCATTAATTCTTCTGTAGACTGGAATTAATTTCTAATAACTCCTAGTACAACTTGTAAGTAAAGAAAGTATTAGCAGTCTAAGATATTATTTTTGGAATACGTCTAATTCTCAGGTAAGCGATATATGTATGCGGAATAAAGCTTCGATGGAGAGGCCTAGAGCACACTCTTCAAGTCACTAGAGAAGGAGGGGACGGCCGAGAGAGACCTAGAGGAAAATCCTGGAATGAAAAAAGAAATGCAAAAATCAGGTTAGATCCAGAGTAAAAGAACTTGCATAAGACCTAGCAGGATATCCGAACTTCATGGCAGCCCTATGTCCCACTGAAGGGATTCCAGATTTTACTTAATAAATGATTGCATGTTAATGTTTTTTATATAATAGCACCATTAATTAAAATTGTAATTTAAAAGCTGCCAAAATTACCTATGATGTATATTTGTGTGTAAATTTTTGTACTACGTTTGTATATTTATATTGAATGTTTAAATGAATAAATTTTCATTGTTGAAAATCCGTTTAGTAACTGTTAAAGTATATGTATTCTGTATTATGTATGTAAAAAATATAACAATATACGCATCTACATATCAACTAAACTCCGATGTTTAATACGATTCGACATATGAAACTTATGATTCGTATGCGATGGTCTTTATATATAGAAATTGATCGTGAATGATTAAATGTACTCTCGTTTCGCAAGTACTTATAGAGCTATCATAATGGAGACCATAACAGATATAAAGGACCACTCTGGGAGAGAACAAAAAAAAAAATTACAGTAGAAAAAATATTCTAACCGAAGATAAAGGAGCAAATGCATCCTAATAAGGACAAAGAAGATAAGAGCCGCGGAGCTATATCTTCATAAAGTTTCCAGTAGGGAGTGGGGGGGGGGCGAAGGGTAGCTCTATAAAGTTTAATAAATTGTTTAGCCCCGAGCAGCATGAATAAATGTTGAGGGGAATCTTCGAGCTGGTAGATAAATTGGCAAATCAGGACTCCGAGTATTTGTCTTCTCTCCCCGTTATAACCTGAACGCCCAGCTAGAGAGCTATATAAATTATTTTTCGAAAACTAATAATCAGTTTGGATTTTTTTTTTTAGCGTTTCTGGAAAAGCGGGCGGTAGGCTTTGAATTATTAGGGGAGTATTTTATCATTAGCTGATGGCTGGGGTCATTACTCAGCTCAAGCATTATCAGTCCCTGTCAGGTGCATTCCCTCATCCCCCGCTCTCTCGTCGAATAATTAACAGCTCTATTTTATTATATTTATAATTAACCTTAGTCCGATTTGTTTTGAATGATAAATTTGTTTGTTTTCTAAAAATATTGTATTTAATAATTAATCTTCGTGATATAAAATTTAAATTAAACAAAGTTAAATAAATCAAAAAAATAACAAATATTATAAAAAGTTCTATTACAAAAATCAGGTAGTTAGACGGATCACACAACTTTCACGTACCATTCTACATAGGGTTAATATTAACCCTCGCTCGTTCCAGAATAGATTTTTTACTTTGTAGGAAGATAGTCCTGGAAAAATATATATGAAATAATTTACACTGACGGCTCCAAACAAAATGAAAATGTTGGTTTTGCAATAATAATACATGGAACACCCAAAAGATATAAATTACCCACATACTCAACAATATTTACAGCTGAATCATTCATTTATCCATAGAAAGTGAATACTCAAACATACAGATTCAATGTCTGCACTCTAGAGTCTATCAAACTTCAGTCAAAGCGGACCTACGATAGGCAAAATTCACAACTATATAGACATGCTAAACATCTTAAAAAAAGTTTGTCCTTCCTCTGGACTCCAGGGCACTCAGGAATGAGGCAGCGGATAAAGCTCTTTAGCGGCTAAAGAGGCTGCTACAATGAACGTTCCACCACTCCAAATTTACGAGCCGAAAGACATAAAGGCATTTTTAAGGAACAGAATCCGAAAAAGTTGGGATTCAATATGGGCTGACGTATCACTCACCAATAAGCTAAGAAATGATTTAAAATAACACACAAAAGTGGACAAGTGCCATAAGGGGAAACAGAAGAGAAGAAGTGGTTGTTGCAAGACTAAGAATATGACATTCCAAATTAGCACACTTCCACTTAATTACAAAAGGGGACCAATCTATATGCCAAACCTGTCAGTCCCCACTGTCGATAAAGCATATAATTGAAGAATGCTCGTAATTTCGTCAAGCCTTCGAAAATAATAAAATTCCTCGTACAAGAGAATTGGCCCTTAAAGAGTCAGCAGAATCCGTAGACAAAATAATAAAATTTCTAAAATTTACTCAACTTTATACTAAAATATAATCCACCAATATCGACCTGTGTAAAAAGGAATAATCTACATTCAAGTATGAAATGTCAAAGACAAGAAGATAAAAAAGTAAAAAGGATGTAATAACCTAGATGTTGATCGCCCTGAATAAAAATCTAATCTAAGATAGTCCGGATGGCAGTCAATAAAGGTATCAAACTAGTAAAAGAAAACTATTTATTTTGAACCAACGTTTCGCCCCACTTTATAGGGCTGTCTGATTGTAACACAACAGGTTGACCGTTGTGCTACAATCAGTTTTATATTAATCACTTTAGCAAAACTTTACCGTTCTAATTTTCCAAGTGCCTTTCATCTGACAATTTGAACTACTCCGATTCCCAAATCCTCTCAGAAAATTACTTTTAATTTTATTTCGCATTGAAATACTATTGCAAACGTATGGCAGAAATATTGAAATATATCAACTTATTAAAATTTACATTCTGCTCTTAACCGTTTATTCAGTGCTAGATTGTTATAGAATGGATATTAAAAATACTAAGAATAAAATCATTTCTTGGCCTTCTCACTAATACAGTAGCGTAATGGGCTTACAAGTAAAACTAAGTACATGATCGTTAGCAGAAATATTCTCGTAGTAAAAAATATAAGGATAAGGAATCAGACCTTTCTAAAAGTTGATCGCTTCAAATACCTCGGAAAGACAGTAATCCCCATTAACGATCAGCTTAGTGAAATAGTCCAAAGGGTTCTATGCGCGAATATAATCTTGTTATATAACCTTGTCAGCTTCTTATATCCTAAGATCAAAGAAAATTTCAAGAAAGCTGAAACTAAGGATATGAAATACTATAATAAAACCCGTAGTGATGTACGATTGCGAGATATTATCCCGTACTGGCATCCTTGAAAAAAAGAATGAGAAATTTGAACGCAATGTTGATAGTAGACCAAAATTGGGACAAGGAATGAGGAATTTGGAGAAGGGAGATGAATGAGGAATTAATATCAGGTACGCAGCAACGGTTATATGGCAAGAACCCACCCAACATGAACGCCTTGGTCATAAGAATCAGACCTCGAGGAAGAGCGATGGGTGGTCAGGTTCAAGAAGAACATGACTAAACACTGCGTAATAAACTGGAAAATCATGTCCCAAAATAGAAAGAGGTAGAGGAAACTGGAGGTGGCTAAGGATCAACAAGGTCTATAAGCTAAACGAAAAAAAATTGAAAATGGGGTTTTAACCTGGAAAACTATTTTTCCTCTTATCTGATTGAGTTAATTCTATATTCATCTATTTTTTATTGTTAGTAAAAATGCAAGATGGTTAATTATTACAAACTAACAAAATTAAAGAAAGCCATTTTGAAAATTCGGCATTTGAGTACTATTTCATAATTGAAATAGTTTTCAAGGTTTTATCAATTAGAATTGGTTTTATCCTTATAGATAAGACCTATCTGCTCTTAAAGAGAACTTAATTTTACATTAATGTAATGGCTATGATCTAAATCTTTAGAGCTTTTTTAAGAAAGTGGAAGAAAAAAAAAAAACTATCTCTTCATAAAAATGGTAGCTCCGTCAGTCGTTTCTAACGAAAAAGTTGGTGTAGCATTACTAAATTCATTTTTGAAAAATTTACGCTGTTCACATACACTGCTATATTTCATAAGCAGCATCCCACACACAGAACTGTCGGATTATATGATTTTAATCTAATGTAACTCGCAATATATTATTTCTTGGAAATTGTTTGTATATTGTACGATTCTGTACATGTGTATTTGTATATGCCTATTTGTCCTTTTGACTACAGTAATATATAGGAACTATGTTTTCTTGTTCTCTCACTATTTTAACTGATAATATGGATAAGGTGCGACAAAGTAGCAGTTAATGTGACAGTAAAATACGGTGATTTATGTAAAATAAACTATCACGCTGCAATGGCTGAAAACTATCATTCAGCTCTTTTATACCATTTTTACGCCTTCAATTGTGTGATAATATACTGCACTTTATGATCGTAAATAATACCGCACTACATTTGAATATATTACTTCTTTCCAACTCATTTTTAAGATATGATAAAAAATTATATTATGATTATAATTCCAGAAACAAAAGTAAGAATTCTAAATTATTTACTATCTTAATCTAAATATATTAAGAAAGCATAGAACTACTTTTAATTGACGAACAGAACTGCTTAAAAACTTTTATTCTTGTATAATGTTATCTTAATATCGTTTTGGCATTTTATATTTTTTTTTGTGCGAGTATTCATCTTTTTATTAAAACTAATCTCATAGCTATCACCAAGGGTCTTTAATTTTTTTTTTCTTTTATATCGCTGAATATAGAATTTGTTAATAGTTTTATTCATTTTGATTATTATTTTAACTAATCCTATGACTTTTTTTTTTTAAAACCGACACTCTATAAAAACACTAATGTAATTATTTTTGTAAACTGGTTCCAAAAGTATTAGAAGATTATTTTATTTAAATACAATTCTTATAATTGGGCTATTAAGTCTCTTGGATCGCTTTCGTCATATTATACGTTTACAAGTCATTTAAAAATAAGAAAAAAATAGAAAGAAAGAAATTATAAAATAAAAAAAATCATTATCTGCCATCAATAATTAAAATAAACCTTAAAAAATATTTATATATATGCCTTAATGCTCCTTCGATGTTTTTTTACGTACGATATTTGTTATTTTAAATGTTGAAGTTAAAACTTTTGAAAACCAATTTTTTTCTATTAGCCAACCCTAATTGATTTTTCTTATGGCATCGGTATTGAGACCATTAATGGTGCGGATAAGATTTTCGATCCATGTATTTAGTTGCCTTCGGCTACCATAAATTCAAAAAACTCATTAATTTATGCCCTTCCTTCTTTCCCCTCTCCCTTGGGAACGAAAAGAGATAATGGTACTGATATCTAAATGACTTCCAACAGATGTGGAAGTTCGATTTCTTGATATACAATGGTCATTTATTTAAAATGTCGCCACCGCCCTTTTATCTGTTTTCGGAACGCTTCGATCGTTTCCAAATTGCGATTAAGTGACTTAAGTTAATTACAAACCTATCCGGACAGGCCTGGTTTACTATATGATTTATACACTTCATTTTAATTGAATTTTAAAACATTTTTATATATATATTCACTTCAGCTCATGTTAGATGTAACGAAAATTTGCTTGTACTGGAAATGCAATATTGTGCTAAAGAATAAAAAAAATAAATTATTAAAACTACTTTTATTTTATTTTATTTTTCATATTAGCATACTCCTAAATTAATTTCTCTGTGAGCGTTATTCTTTATTATTGCAGTATTATAAATTAATTAATTTCCTAAACATTTGGAAACGCATCATACCTTGTGCTGTTTGACTATTAAAATATTTGATACTTGTATCCTTCATGTGTCTATAACAGAAAAAATGGGTCATTCGGTCGTAGAACATGTTTTCTGAGATTTGTTGTGTATAGCAGTTTTGTTTATATGTATTTTTGTTTTTAATATATCCTTTTTTTAATTTTATATTTATTTTTTGTATTTTAATGTATGAATTGATGTAGATAATTGTTTATGTTTTTATTTTGCTTATATTGTTATTT
>NW_027114913.1:136777-156944 GCF_000696795.3 Halyomorpha halys
ATAAAAAATGGTTAAAATAAAATATGGAAAAAGATATAAGAACAAAAATGATTAAAAAATCATGTATTACTATGAATTATTATTGTATTATATCATATAAAATTATTTTTTATGTATTAGTATGCTGTGTATCGAGCAACCTAACGATGGGCTGCTTAACTTTTTTGAATAAAGTTTTACCCTCTAAATTGAGTGAGGCACGGTTATTATTTTCGAACACATAAGAGGGTGGATATTAATAAATTTCATACGTCAATTTTCTTTACGAGTTGTTTATAATTAATTTAACTTTTTTAGAGTGTTTATTGATGAGTGTATATAGTTTACGTTTTATATTATTATTATTATCTTTGTTAAATTTAGTAATTGATAAAGATTAATTACGCCAGTTTCTAACGTTACGATATTGATTATTACTGAATGTATATTTTCAACTTAAGATGGTGGCATAACATGGACCATTTGACCTCATGATGTGAAGTAAGAAGGAAGATCCCAAAAGAAAGCGGAGGTTGAGTGGGAGGTAGCTAATTCCAGACCTTTCCAAATAAGAAGGACCACCAATATCTTAAGGCTTCTTCAGCCTCCCTTTCCACCCAACGTTGACAAATGTTTCAAGGGTAGACCATTCAGGGCATGATGGATGTCGGGTCGATCCTCCGGATATTTCTGCGTCTTCCGAGTTATTAATTATGCGTCTTCTTCGGGATCTTATAAATGGGACTGAGAAAAAGAAAAGAAAAGTGTGTAGATTATATCAGCCACATCACAAAGATTTATTATCATATGCTGGTATTTGGTATTCGTGTGCCTATTTTTCACGTTGTTATTTTTCTGTATTTATTTATATTTATATAATTAAGAAAAAAAAAATTTTATGTAGTAATTATATTATATATGAGTTAATATAACGTTGCATACTTTAAGACAGTTACACTAATGATACAAAATTAAAAAAAAAATTTTTTTTGTTTTAGGAAATATCCAGAAAAAAAATTTCATAATATTATGATCATTATAAGTGAGTTTACTAAAAGTAAAATATAAGCAGTAAAGTGATTTGTTTCATACATTCTATTTTTAAGTCTTTACTTTAGTTATTTTTCTATTATTGAATATATTAAACCACTTAGGTTTATTTACAATGTGTATATATTTTATTATTATTCATTTTAGTTTTTACTAATTTTATATTATTATTTATTTTATTTTCTCTTTATATTAAATGTACATGTGGTATAAATGAGTACTTGCTACCTTCATTTCCATTGCCCATGCTTTGGCAGTAGATTGAATTATTTCGATAAAAGCTTAAAAGCAGAGTGGGGCTTTATCGACCTTAATTACACACGGCTCAGTTTTCGACTAGATATTTTTGACAAACTTTTTTTTTGTTTTTATATATAAGAAGATGGTCAGGTTTTTTTTGTTGTTTTGCTGTTCATTAATATATGAGAATTGAAAAGTATAAATATTAAATTTTAAATGTTTATGATAAATAAATGTTTGAATTTTAATATGAAATTCTTTCTTTGGAACATTTGAATAAAACTTTTGTTAATTTTTACAACGTTTCAAAATAACATCATCAGATTTTTAGTTCTCATCATTACCGAATTAAACTTTATATTTACAATAACATTATGACTTATGTTAATAATGAGAGTATAATTTCTTGTCATAATATTAAAGTGTTATGAGTCCAAGAAATTGATAACTTTATGAGGGGGGAAATACCTTTTATCAAGTTGTAAAAATTAATAAAGCTTATATAAAAAGTTCTGTTGGACGAATTTCATCTCAATGTGCATATGCTTAAATATCGAAGTGAATTATTTTCTCGTTGGTGATTAGAGATATAATAGATAAATTAATTATTGTTATCATACTTATTATTAACAAGCGTGTCCAAAAAGAAATCAAATGCAGTAAAAACATAGTAAGCACTTTTAATTGAACTTATTTCGTACTTTCACAGATGAAAAAACCTTTGTTATTGTTAGTTTAATTGTATATTTAATGCTTATTATTTGACTATGCTATTAATTATTAATTAATTTATTCGCCAGAGAGCAATTGTCTCCATTATTTAGATTAATCCATCATATTTTAAATCTGTAATTTGCGATTGGTCTTAGCATTAATTTGTTTTCCGGTGAGGAAAAGTGACTGGTTTTGAACTAATTATAAATAAGTGTTTTAATTCCTTGAAGTAGCTTACTTTGAAATTCTGATCCTCATTTGGAAGAGTTGGTTCGCTAAGATAAAATAAGTTTAAATTAGACCGCTAATTGAGAAAGGTATTGTTTTGTAAAGTGCTTCATTAAGTTAATTGATTAACTGACTATAAATTAACAGCGTTAGCACTTAAATTGGCCTGTTTTATGACGCTAGCCCATTATATTTTATAACTAATTATTAATTAGTGGTACTAACTACCCAGAAGTATCGTGGCGATTATATTTTTAAAAATGTAATGTTGCTAGATAGATGGTATGAAGATAGACACAAAGATTTTCTTATTTTTAATTTTTTTTCCCTTATAACTTTTTTTTTTAATTTTGTAGTTATATCTTATGTTAATCAGGTGGCATGCAGAGTTTGGATAACATTGGGTTTATTGCGACACACATATATATCCATATCTCATGTATATACACGGTAGCGATATGGTATTTTGCATAGTATATCTAGTAGTTGGAAGTGGACATGGCTAGTCCAAATTGTGTTCGCTGTCGGGCGATATAGATAGAGCGAATCCTATCAGGAAGCATTATCCAACCCGATCCTCCATTAATGGTCTAATCAAATAATTAAATTTATAACAGCTTCATCTATCTGCCAATTCGGGCGCCTGAATAATTAATTTGACGCGAAGTCCTGCGCATATCTTGCTATAGTTGACTGATTATTCATTCAGGCATGTTCTATATTATTTTTTATTCCTTTCAATAGAATTTATGCATATATAATTATATATCGGTTATGCTAATGGGAATTATCCGAAGCTTGGAAAAAGAATTTATGAAACTATCCTGTGTTTTTTACGGTTACCAAACCACGTGAAAAGGTCATAAAATTGCGACCGCAATTTAGTGCATGCTAAACTTTATTCACTTTAAATTAACATATACAGCGGCAAAGACATAGTATATAGAATGATATCTATAAACTTGTCGTTTAGAATGTCCTCTGACAAATTTATTCTCTTCTGAACTCTAGCATCAGACTCAAAATGATCAATGACAAAATGAATTTGGAATAGATAGAGATAAGGCTTGTGTTTCCTATGGTGTATATTATAGGATACGGGACGTATATATGAATTTAATTTTTTTTATTAATTGTATTACTTGAGAATAGTTACCTATATCTGTGCTATTTTACGTCTATTTAGATTATTTACACGTTCAGTTTATGTTTAGTTATTTGAGCTTAGAATTTCTAAGATATCATCTATAATTTTGGCCGTCCGTTGTTCAGTTATATTCTCAAGGATTTGCTAAAACCCTGGCTGAAGACTATTATATTTTGGCTTCCATGACGCCAAATAGCCGTGAATTATTCACGACTTGAAATTGCTCCTTTCAAAGGATCTAGGGCTCATAGTTCGTCATGAATACTTACTATAAAAAAAAAAAAAAAAACCCTGGGGTCCCTTTTAACGAAGTAAACCAGTTTGTGTATTATCCCTGTATAGAAATAATATCAAGGGAGTGTTGAGAAAATTACAAGTTCTATTCCCCATTGCTTTTAAATAATTAAATTAGTCATCAACTCTATCTTCAATATTAGAATTTTTTTTGGTACTTTCCAAGATGAGGTCGTTTAAAAATTAAATATACACTTAATCATTGATGCATTTTTTTAATCATGATAATAGAATTTAAAGTTGAGCGCACTCATCAACCATACTAACTCATTAATTCTTAATCTTTCATCTAATTTAAATTAATGTTTGAAGTACCACCAATGGGTGGTTCCTTCCTAAGATTTTCAAGTGTATATGAAACATACAACATATTTACTTATTGTATTTATTATTTGTGCAGTTGTGAACCACATTAAATAAAAAAATAAAATAAAAAAGTTGAGCGCAGATGGAATCAAGATACTTTCTCTCCAATATACATTTGTGATATTTGTATCAATATTTTTTCATTCCACATATTAGAAGTATCGATAATGTATCCGATATTATAAAGTTTCGATACTTCACTTGGAGTATCAATTTAGTAGGAGTTGGTGATTGTAGTATCTGTGACGTTGTACTGGTAATGGTGTAGGAACTAGAGGTTGCCACATTGTAGCTACCAGAGAGGTACTGTCAAGATTAATTTCTCCTGACCAACGAGGAATCGAAAAAAAAATAGTTATAACTACTTTATTGCCATCATATTTAAAAATATTTGCATTGCTATTGCAATATACTGTTTTCTTTGTATTTTATCTAAATACTTCTTTGTCTTTTTTTTATGTTGGACCTTTTTTTTTTTTTTTACTGTTTTTTCACATATATTTCGGATATTCATTAGTTGTTCAACTACGTTTGGTCATGTACCCATTATATGTATAAAATAGGGATGTATTATTCTAATTTATAAATTTAACACCAGTTTTTATATATCCATACCATATAATATCTATTGTATTTATTCATCCTTGCTCCATTATTTTTTTTTAGCTTAGCTTTACAAAGCTTTACTATTTATCTACAACTTCGGCTAAAACTTTTGTAAACTTGTTAATAAAGCAGTGTTGTGTGCTCATTTCGGACTGCACCCACCATTGCAATTTATTACAAAAATTCTGACCTAAACTGTTTATTAGCAATAATTATATAAGGAAAAGTTATTTAATTTGTTTTCTTATTTTAGAGCTCGTGCTCCATAGAAAGGAACAGCAGTTATCTCTTCTTGAAAGTTCTTTACCTTTTTTTTTTTCAACATGACAAGCTCCTGGAATATTTTACATAATTTGTGAAGGTCTTCAGGGGACAACAATTTTAAAGCCAATTGCTTCACAAAAGGAAGATCCCTTACTTTGTATGAGGGGGTTGTTTGTGAAGCTTCGGTTCTAGAACAAATTAAATTCCTTCTTAACAGCAGGAAGCCATTATATTTAACTCCCTCTTTTGTTTACAGAACTCAAGAGAATCAGCTTTCCTATATTAAATATAAACATGGGTGTAGGGTATAGTCTTTTTGTACAAATAATTTATTTACTTAAAAAAACATTGACAAAAGTGATATTTCTATTCTTTTCTTAAATAAATGAAAATTCTTTTTATAAATATAATATATATATATTTATTTAAAATTTCAAATATTATGCAATAATATTTGTATTGCTAATTAAGTAATTTGGCGTTTACAAGCCAAGCTTTAGTTTGGTTTCGATTTCGATTTGGTTGACCCTGGTTGTATCCTCGCTCAAACGATTGGACCTAGTTTAATGAGTATTAATCACCGGGAAGTTTTTGTGGTTTAATCTCTGCTGTTAATTAAACATATATTTCAGTAAACTATTCAGCCAAATTTCTCTTTAATCGTCTGGTTCTGAATTAGTTTCTTTCCAAGTAATCTGATGGCATTGTCAGTCCCTAACGCCTTAGAAAAACAGTGAAGACTTTGAAATAAGTGGAACTTTGCTGGACAAAAACACAGAATGCAAAAGATTTTGTTCGGTTCAAACTTGCGGTTTAAACTGTTAAAATTATTTATGACCTTAGAGACTTGACATAGATTCAGCTTTAGGTGATCCCAATTCCAGAACGAATATCTTCAGGAAACATCCATAAGTGCAAATTTAATGTAATTATTTGTGATAACACTAATTATATTGTGAAAACATATTTAATGTAAAATAGCAAATTGTGTCTCTGTTACAATTGGGCCTACCGGAAAGTTCTGTACGTTTTTAGAATAAAACAAAACGATGCTGTCAAGATCATTGAGCAAAATATTTTTTTGATAACATCAGAGATTATGGAAAGACTTGATTCAGATCAGTAAACAGATTCGGACCATATTTGCAAACTAGGATTTGTATGGGAATAATCAAGATGGGTGCTACATCTATACACATCGGCTTGCAAGGAACAGAACAAACCCTTTATGTACCGGATGATAACTGCGAAAGAATCGTGGATTATCTATGAAAATATAAAAGTATAACACCATATTGTGAACCCGGAAAATCTGCCTCCTCCACCTCGAAATGGTGGGACATCTGAGGAACAATACATTTTGAGCTGTTGAAACCCTCAAGATAAGCATACTTGAGTGAGGTACGGTTATACTCGAAAATTTATAACCATTCCAATAAAAGAAGCCAGTAATGTTGAATAGGATAGACATTATACTGTTTCGTGATAATGCCAGGCCACATACTGCTTTGGACACTTATCCGAAACTCGCAGAACTGAGGTGGCAAATCCATAATCCCACCATCCTTTTATTATCACTTGCACTTGACCTTGTATTTTATTTTTTAAGTGGAGGCACTCAAAAGTGAAGAAGACATTTGACAAGAACTTATTCAAATTTTCGCCTATGGATATACGATAGTTTATTAAAATGTGATATAAAAATTCCGATCAGGCTAGAAAGAAGTCATAAATTATGATGGCAATTATATCATTTAATTAAGTGTATTCAAGGTATGAAAAAAATATTGTATTGTTTTATTCTTAAAACGGATAATTTTTTAATTTTAATTAATTTTAATCCATATTCTTTTCCTAATATAAAACACATAAACCATTGGATGAAGCAGATGTCCCAAGCTCGGGCCAGTGGGTTGGTTCCTTATTGCATCTATGCAGTTCTTCGAAAATTTGCTTCTAGTATCTCTCATGAACATGACATATTCATTTTCTTAAAAAATATATGAAATATATGTGTGTGTATATATATATATTTTTTTTTTCATTCAATAGGATGCAAGATTAAAGAAAATAATGCGAAAGCTGACAAAGAAGTACAAAGAGGTTTTGGCATTGTTAAAAGTTTTTGTTTAAGTTGGCCTCTTAGGCGGCCAGCTGAGGACTTGTTTATTTATCAGAAGCAGTTCTTTAGCCGCCTCTCGGTTCATTTACAACTTTCCTTCCCTACCTGTTAAAGCTTTTATACTTCATTTCCTAATTTTGTTTCTAGTAAACTTGGCCTTTTTACACGAGCTTTTCTGTCGGTAGTATTCCAATATACGACTGTAAGTTAGAATTGCTTTAGAATAAAGTCGGTTGAATTTTTTTCTAATATTGTTGGAAACAAACTAATAATTGGTTACAAAATTATAATTGGTGCATTAATTAATTTCTGAAATCAAAGTTTCCATTTTTATCCTTATTCGATAATAAAATAATAAAACTAAACTTAAAACAAAATGACATCTTAAACATAATAACATAATTCTTATTTACAATATTAACAATCAGCCTGGTGAACTTCAAGCCATGCTTGAAGGAGTCTGTAGTGCTGTGAAAGAATAAGTTCACTTACTTATATTAAATCAACATCATAGATTAAATTGTCGTGAAGAATGTCAAGTTGGTTATGTACCTTAAATAATTAATCAGGCGGCACATTAATTATAAAGGAACATAAAAACTTGTTCTTACTTTTAAAAAAATTTCATATGATTAAATTTACATATCCTATCCCAGATTCGAACTTCATAACCTCAGATCACCACTTTGGATTCCGAACATCCCACTCCACTAGCGGGCAATGTCTTCGCATGGTTGATGTCTCGTCGGCATTGGAGCACGCAATGTTCCTACCCCTACATTCTTGATCATTATACAGTCATATCTCTCTGAGAGATTATTTAAAATAAATCATAACATAGCTTATTCATCCCTCTTTCCTCAGTCTTCTAGTGTACCTCAGGGTAGTATTCTTGATCCAATCCTTTATATAGATTTCATAGCTGACATCTCAACACATGCCGATGACACATGTCAATTATTAGTGAATCTCCATTCTATCTCAAACCCTCCAATTCCACTTTTGAAGAATGGTGTCGGATTAAAATAAGAAAAATGGGATTAAAATTAATTTCAATAATTACCACCAAATCACATTATATTAACCTTCTAACAACCCAATCCCACTCGTTTCCAACCTGGCTTCTCCTTCATTACCTGATGATCCTCCTAGGCGTCTGAAAAGAAGATAGCCTTTTGATCTTCCACTCTAGAAATGTAATTGGAGTTCTATCAATGATTAGATTCTCCAAATGCATAAATCATAACTGGCATAAAGTTTACTTGTTGTATATATTTTTAATAGTTAATATTTTAGAATATAAAATCATGCTTTAGAAAAATTATCACTAATTAATCGAGGAAGTACTCACAGTTGTCAAGGGCTAAAAGTAAATTAATGAAGATGTGTCGAAAGACACCTCCTTTAACCGACGCCATAGTTAATAAGGTGACAGGGAAGGCTGAAATTAACAAGAACTGTATAAGTTAATATTAATTTAGCGAAATGGGTTTTATCAAATTAACAGCCGGAGTTCTCGTACTAATCTTGGCTTCCCCTATTTATGCTACCCTACCACAGAGTGATTATATGGTTCCTATTTATAACGGACCATTTATAGCAATGCGGAGTTTGCAGCATAGACCATTAAAGGCTTATGATTTGTCGTGTTAATTTATTAGTAAGTAGTAATATATACTATTATATAAGTAGTACCAAGGGCCTAAAAACATGTAGATTGTGAGTCGATAACGTAAATTTAGCTTATATGTAACGTCACTTTGTTATTTCTCAATGTTTATACTTCTTTTTAAGGATGCGTTTATCGAATTGGTTAATAGTATTGAAAAAAATATGTCAGAGCAGTTATAGTTAAAACGTTTAGCAGTAATGTTTTATTCAGAACAAAAGGATTCATCATTGCTGAAAAACAAGATACAAATAAAAATATTATATGACTATAAGATAGGATTAAAATACTAAAAATAGCCCTGACCTAGTCAAACATATTTTTTATTATTTTTTTCCCTCATGGAGCAATAGAGTGGTGCGAAACGTTTGTGTATAATAGTTTTTTTACTATTTCTAGCAGCCTTTTTTGATCTTAATATTGGCCAGTATCCTTCATTAATTACTAACGGATAATTAAAAATCATCTATTAAGAAAAAATAATTTAATCAGTAATCATTTTAAGTTAATAAATACTTTTAAATGATTATATGAGTTTTAAACTTGATCGTATCTAATGAGTTTCTAAGTGATTATGTCTCTCCAGGTTCATAGATATTTTAGCAGTTTTCTAACTGAAATCTTAAAAAAAAATTATAAAATATTCTGATGTTTTATTGGAATATTCTAAAAAATAACTCGAGATATTTTGATCAAACACGTCCTATCGAAGTTAAATTAACTTGAATTTTATATTAGCTTAATGACTCAGAAATTTCTAAGTTGCATCAGGAATAATTATAATTACATGATTTCTTATACAATATGCTTTTATTTATTGTTTGAACCTAGTTAATTATAATAACAACACAATTTACCCACAACTGTTTATTTCACTCGCCAACGTTTCGAACCTTATCAAAGAGACAACCTACAAATATTTTCTTATTATTAACATATTATTCTCTCTCACGCATTTTCCCAACATACCCAGTTATTGATTTGTCAAATATCACAAATAAAAAAAAAAGGCCAGTTTTAAATGTTGAGTTAATGGGAATATTCCTGGGCCCTGTTTCATTATAAAGTACAATACTAAACTAATACTATTAATCATATATACATTTTCATAGATACGATTTCACTGACTTATACTGACAGATAATGTTTTACTTTTAAACTAATGCAATATCATTTATAGTCGTCCCCATTATGAAACAAAATGTACTAGTGTTTATACTTTATATTTTATGTATTTGTATTTATAAACTAATACTATTGACTTTTCTTATGAAACAGCCCCCAACTATAGCTAGTTTTTGCCGATCTCTGCTGGAAACTTCGGTGATCTAATATGTTTCTGCTTATCCAAACTTATATTTATGTTTATAGTACTGATATCATCATAGTATCCACTAATTTCTAAATATATATTTTTTATTTTACAATATTTTAAAAATGCAGCTACAATGCTAACAGTAGTATTAATAAACAAGAACCAATAGGAAGAGACAATTAGTAACACTGAAGGACTCAGGGACACTAGGCCCTTGTCCTTTTTTAATTTAGCTAAGCCCTTACGCTCTTAATGAGAGGGTCTCTTTTCTTTTATTTTAATTAGTTCCGCTTTTATTATCTCAATTATCAACTTAATAATTCCGCATTTGCTATCACTGGTTCCTAGTATAATTAATTAGTTTGATTGTTGCTTCCTATTTCTGGATAAATAAAAGCATTAATTAATTCCGAATCATCTCTTTGTAATATCATTAGTAGAACTATTGTTTAGTTTTGTATTATTATTATATAAGTTTTTCTTTTTGAATTTATGAATAACCGTTAGTTAGTAGTCGACTACACCATTAAAAATAGAGAACTATCAAAACTGTTTATTGAACTAATTTTGAACCGTTTATTGACTATATCGCAGCTTTAGAAAATAATCTTAAAAATTGAAGTTTTGCAGGACAAGCAAAATAAAAACAATTCCATTATGTTTTAATAGATTAGGTTTTATTCTTCTATTAAAGTAGTTTATAGACATTGACGGTTGAGCAGCTTTTAAGTCATTTAAATTCATAAAATAAAAAATACCAGCTTCACAGTAACCAGTGCCATGTAAATATGTCTTTGTTCTTCTGAAAATATATCACAGTTTTTACATTCTGGCGTAATTGGAGTAAGATAAACAATTAAAAATATGAAGAAAAAGTTTATTTGAACAAAAATTATAAGAAAAGTATGAAACATGATTTGGCAAAATGAGTAAATTTACTTTACAAAAAATATTGAAAAACCAATACTAAAATTATTGAAGTCAGTCATTAACGGTTTATAGGAGAAGAGAATGATGTTATTGTTCATCAGGCAAATTCAGTATTTTAACTTATTTTATGGGAGGGAAAACTTCCTAACATTAAGTTTATAAAGCAAATAAAATAGCCAGATTAATTCGCAATAATAACATTAAATTATCTTTTAGGTACAACAATGACGAAAAGATTATTTAGGGCGTTAAGTAAAATGGAATAAATATTTATCGGTGAAAATGATGAAAAGTAAGGCACTGTGCTAAAGAATTATTAACTAGCTACCAAATCCCGCAACAATGCCGTTAAATTTTTTGGAATATTTTATCTGTTTTTGGGCTAGTAACGAGGATATAATGCTAAAAGTGACCATTAAGAGTTTATACTTTTATAATTTTGAACAAGATTCCACCTAAAATGGAATGGAGTGGACTGTGGGAAGAATATCAAATTATTCATTACAGTAATAAATTGTCATTTTATCTCTTCGACAAAATACATTCTGATGAGAATGGTGAATGAATGAATTTTTATTCGTATATGAAATTAAGAAAGTCTTAATTAAGCTCTTTGCTAAAAGGTCGTCTATTTGACGAGACGACCCAGTTGGCGAACGACAAGGCTTTTGGGACAGCCCCGAGTGAATACGTCATTAGCTGAGGAAGATGGGGAATCAGTAACTAGCCGACCCAATCACTGGATCAGTATTGGCCCAGTATTGTGCCGGACTTGAACCCACTCCGCTAACTCTCTTAATAATCTGGCTCCACTTCATTAGACATTCCCTTAGCTACTATGGTCCTGTCCGTCCTACAAACTTAGCGAAAGCCAAACCTGTGTCCTTTTTGAACAAAAATTGTTTCAAAAAAAGACAGGATAGTATTTTTAAAATTTACTGTTCATCGGGGATGAAAAAAATTAAAATAATTTTAAACCACCTTGGTAAAAAAAATTTCTCTGTGCTTAGTAATAAGATCCTATAATTTAGAGGAGTTATCCATTCGCAAGTTTGTGTGTCCTTAATAATTTTTCATTTTCTTCGCATATTCGTCGGTGTTACTCAAGATAGTATTGTAGGCGCTATTCTCTAAATAGTTTATACAGCTGATATCCCGGCAGATCTTAGTGCTGTTCTCGTTACATATTCTGATAAAAAGTGTTTGTTTTCTGTGGATAATGATGCTAAATTGGGATTTTGAGGCATAATATTTGAGCAGTACATTATACGTTGGGATCTGAAATTTGTATTTACAAATACTTATCAATATAATATTATTACGAATTTGAAGTTATTAGTCCTGTAAATATGGAATTCGTCGAAAGCAGTAGGTTTTTTTTCACTCAGTTGATTTCTTGGATGAGGTACTACATACCTTGTAGCTTGTCAATATTAAGTCTATAGAAATAAACAGAATGTTTCGTTTAGATAACGTAAATCTGAAGTACATGACAGAATGTTATACCTTACAATAAAATATTTATATATAAAAGAGACATTGTAAGGAAAAATATCATAAAGGTTGGTTAAGGTTCTTCCTTATAGATATTATAGGAAGAACCTTAACCAACCATTAATACTTTAATAGTAGGAACTATACCAAGAGGGAACTACCACAATAATAAATTTTATATTCTGATAAATTACTCTTAAAAACTGATAGAAAATATGTTAAAAAATAATAGTTTGGTTTCCGAACATCCCACTCCACTATCCAGCAATGCTATCGTGTGGTTGGTGTTGTCTCGTCTTCATTGGAGCTCGGAATGTACTGCTCGTGGGTCTTTCTTGATGTATAACAGGCTTTTGATCGAGTCTGGCACCCAGGACTGCTATACAATATCCGTGAATTCCTACCCCCTACATACTTATACATACCCCCTCATTATCCGTTCTTATCTCTCCGACATATTATTTCAAGTAAATTACAACGGCGCTTATTCATCCCTATTCTGTCAGTCTGCTGGTGTACCTCAGGGTAGTATCCTTGGTTCTATCCTTTATACAGTTTTTACAACTGACATCCCAACCCATCCTAACACTACCCTCACCACGTATGCCGATGACACATGTCTATTGTCAGTGAACAATGATCGTTACATTGTATCCCAAACCCTCCAATCCCACATCACCACCCTTGAAGAATGGTGCCAAAACTGGAGGATTAAAATAAATTCCAATAAATCCCACCGAATCACATTTACCCATGACCTCTTGCCCTACAGTATCCTTTAATAATACCCCACTTATTCCTGTCGAACAGATCCGTTACTTAGGACTACATCTCGACAAACGACTGACATGGAATCCTCATACAAGACTAAAAAGACAAGAAACTGCTCATAGATTCCGACTATTGCAACATTTACTAGAAAAACGGTCTAAACTGGCAATCCATTACAAAAGATTGATTTACATGACTATTATAAGGCCTATCTGGACATACGTAGTTGAGCTTTGGGGCTCCACTAAACCATCAATTTCCTCCAGAATCCAATCCTTACAGTCCAAAATCCTTCGTATAATCCTTAATGCTCCTTACTTTGTCACAAATCAAGTCATCCATCAGGACCTCAATGTTCCATATGTTGCCGATTTGGCCAGAACCAGATACCGTTCCTTCCATAATAAACTTCTCAACCACCCAAATCCATTTGTTTCTAGCCTGGCTTCTCCTTTATTACCTAATAATCCTCCTAGGCGTCTGAAAAGAAGATGGCCTCGAGATCTTCTCCTCTTGAAATGTTATTGGAGTTCTATCAGTGGGTAGATTCTCCACATGTTTGTATCATGTTACTATGTCACCTACAGCAAATTTACTTGTTGTATATATGTGTATACAGTTGTAAATAACAATAAATAAATTATAAAAAAAAAATAATAGAAACGGAGATAAATATTATTCCTCAATTCTTATTTGAAATTACCAAGAAGAAACATTAAGTGAGCATAAATCAAATCCGCTCAGATAATAAAATAAATTAAAAACTAAAATTATGATTAACTGCCCTATTATTAAAAAAATCAGTAAAATTAAGAAACATGGATACCGGTTTATCTATAAGATAGGATAAATATATAAGATTTATATTATGTTATTATGTTTATACATATTATGCACTTGGTTAGCATATCTTTGTTATATGTGTGATTGTTAAATTGGGATGTAATATTTCTAAGCTGCAGTAATAATTCTGATCTATTATGTCCTGATGCTTGAATTCGTGAAATGTTAATCTATTATTCATTAATTGTCAATTGTAATTTGACAACCTTGTAAATTCAAGGTAAATGATCCTAGTGGTTGAAACACTTAAAATAAAGTAAATAAATGGATCTGGATCGATAAATCGATGGTTGAAATTGAAAACCATATCTTATGGTTTGTAAAGATGTCATCTTTATACGTAAAATAGTTCAGGCCAGAAAATATAAAAAGACTGGTTATTTTAATCTATTATATGAGTGGTCTACATCAAAGATATATAACTAACGATGTGAAATCTGTAAATATTATAAGTAAAATGTCTAATTTAGATCTAGAAAAAATGGCGCCCAACAGTGATTTAAATTAAAAGTTATAAACACAAAAACAAAGATAATTAATAAATAATTAACTACTTGAGGCGGTAAAATCTTAAATAGTTTTATTAGAAAATATAAAATTTGCGCTTACAAAATGTATGAAAATTACAATCCACTTAAAGAACAAACATGATATGAAACTGTTTCAGCATGGATATATTTGCTGTTCATATATTTTGTTTGTTCTTGGTGGTTTTTATAAGATAAAATACCTGTGATATATTTCCAGTTTCGAAGGGAAATAAAAGCACGAAGAATCCTCTCCCCTCTGTTTCGAATTAATGTCCGAAGTTAAAGAATGAAGCTGAGGGAGAAGAGCTCAGTGGACCAATAAAGGCTGGATTCACAGGCTTAAGGTGACAGACTTTTCCTTGAGGGATAGCCTGGCTGCGTGCTCAGCCTTTGTCGACCGAATATATCAGGGGCCCTTTATCAAAGGTCCCCATCGATAAGGCCCTCACGTTGTTAGGGCCTCTTTGAATATATCGGTTCCGGGTTATTCCGTTTTCTGCGTTATTTTCAATATGCAATGCTATCATTTGTTCATATTGCCTATAAAATAAAATGTTGTATATCACACCTCAATAACGGTAACAACTGTATTTTGTTAAATTGTGAAGATGGTCAGGGATGCGTTCATAGGAAAACAATAATAGTTAACTATTTATTTTCCATCTTTGTCCGATTTATTTTTTGTTATTTATTCATTTATTAATTTTATTGTATTTATTCTCTCTCGACTTTTATGTAGTCTAACTTACTGCTTTCCGTTTTTGGTGTGTTAAATTTTGTTTTCTCATTTCTACTTTTCTATTTTGCGTTTTTTTACGTCTACTGTTCATTTTAACCTAATAGTTTGCGTAATTTTTATCATTGTCTTTTACATATATATACTATTTTCTTCACTTTTTCTTTCATTTGTATATTATGTTGTTTTCACTTATATTTATATAATTTTAACCCTACCTTAATTTACCTGTTTGTATTTATCCTGTTATGACAAAATATTTTTAGTTGTTTTTGTATCTTTTTTGCTCTGCTGAAGTGAGGCGAAACATCGGCAAATAAATAGTTTTTAACTATTTTTATTTTCTTGTATCCGCACCCCTGATCATCTTCCTAATTTAAATTAATACGGTCAATTAAGTACAAGTATAGTATTTTGTTAACATTCACCTGCGCGGAACACTATATCGAACAAAACGATGCTGATAGATGGTAATTTATTTATTTATTAAATATATTTCTTATGTGGCTAAAGTTGACAAAGTGTTAAAATTGACGCTATGCTATTTCTCTAGTTTTTGTCGTTTCCCATTGACTGAAGATCGAAATAACTTCCGATTCCCTTTCTATTTTTTTTCAATTTTTCCTTTTTTTGAAATTTCACAGTTTTCTATTGCAACAGAGAACTGAGTCCTCTGGAAAGAAAAGTAAATTTTATCAGATCCCGAACAGTGACATTAGACTTATGTGATAGTGACATTAGACTTATGTGATAACGGGATAAAATAAGAAAAATAGGTACATTTTTTAATCCATTAATTTACCAAATTGGAAATTAGTTTCTTACAAACCTCTTCCTACTCCTTGTACTTTTCGTGACATCATGAATGAAACCTTCAAGTAGTTAATTATGTTTATAACTTATACATTTAAAAAATTATCACAATGCTAAATAAAAACTACCAGTGAACTTAGGACGTGACGGCCGTGCGGGTCCCAGTGCGCTCGGTTTAGAACGTTGTGGATTCGATTCCCACCTGGGGTAGTTAAACATTCATTTTTCGACGGTCCCGGAGAATGAATCCCACCTTGGTGAGTTCGCGGCGGCAGCCCTAAAAAGCCGTCACGGATAGGCTTATAACAAGGTTTTATAACAAAACTAAATTTACATTGGATATTTATTCGGACTTTCCAATGTTAGTCGATCGTCTGGGAGGAAGAGGGGTGTCCTAAGTTATGTGATTAAATTAATTAATATTCTAAAAAAAATGTTAAGTACTTGGCGGAGGCATCATTAAAAACAAAAATATATAATACATGTTTTATGATCATTGTTTATGAAGGATCAATGAAATTTAAAAGAATATATAAGCAGTTACTGAAATTCTGCTTCGTATGGCAATATCTTTTTTAATTTATTGATATGAAAAACTTTATATATATATAATAATTCATAATAGAATGTACAATGTCTTACCGAAAAGACATCTATTTCATCCGATAGTGAACCCCTAAACTCACAAACTCACTTTTCGATAGTACCGATAATGTATTATAATTCTGAGTTGGCGGAAAGAAAAAAAATTATTCTCAAGTCCCTACAAAAAAAAAAAAAAAAAAAAAACATTTTCGATACCTTTGCTTTTTCATTTATGATTTTAAGTTCAACTTCTAGAAGGAGCAGGAATATAGAGGAAAACAAGAAAGAGACAAACTTTGTCCTCGCTAAGAACAATTCTTAAATCTTTGTTAACATTGACAATCCCCTGGTTATATTATAATTTCTTCAATAATTAATTAAACGTTCTCTCATTAAATTGATGTATTTTTGAAAAAAAGACAACAGGTCATGTTTACAAACGATTCATTTTTAAAACAACCGTACCACAGATATCTATCTACCTTCCTAATACCTCCCATTAATCCCGCCTCAACTAATTCTGATGACTACTAATTGTTGCGATAACTCATTGAGCTTCTTTAATCGCCCTCAGCTGTTACAACTTCTTATAGTATTACAGAAACACTAATCTGCTGAAGTTGATGTTATTAGCTACAGCAGCTGGACCGGGCTAAGATAATCCTCGGGCATCAGTTACCCGAATGGAGCCTAATTCCGGGGTAACCCAAGGCGGAATCAATGCTTGTCCATTTGTCGGTTACCTGGGGCTATGTGGAGGGACTTACTGGAACGGGCCAAGTTGTAACTGCCTCCATTTCCAGCAATGTAGTTCCCGATACCTTATGCTTCTTATCGGCAGTCCCTCAACCCTGCGATAGTTAATTTCCGTTTCAGGAGATCTTGGAACTGATTTTTTTTCTTTATATATGTGTATATACATATACCTGGCAGTTTTTAGAATATCACGTATTTTGGCCGAAAACCCTCCAAGCCACGTAAGAATCTACAATGCCTAATAATCCGATAGAACCTATTTCTTCAATAATTGGGACTGGACGGTGGAAAATTATTTTCGAAAGGTTATTGGGACTTGCGAACCACCGTTGCTTCAATTTTCCGATGATGCGCTTTCAAATTATGAGCCAGGTTCATTCGCAGGTTCTATCCCGAAGAGTCTTTTGGTGACATTTCCTAGGCATTAAACAAATTATATAAATCACTAGCGTTAGTCGACTCTTATATGCTTTCTTGGTGCATTATTATATTCATTGTGAAACAATTTCTTGTTTAATTTTCAATTATAAAAAACAGCAACGTAATAACGACCGCACAAATAACATAAATTAAAAAAATCTTGAGCTGTGCGCGCATCACAACTGTCACTTGCTATGACTCTTTGGGTTGAAATTAATACTCGCTTGTTTTATACTATATAACAGGTATTTTTATTCAATTCACTGTTACAATACTTTCCTGTAATAAGTATTAAAATGAGGTCTGCAGATGACAATTAACATTTCAACAGTTTTAAGAAAAGTATCTTTAATAGAATTTCTCATTTAAAAAATGTTAACATTTTTATTTTGCAAATGTACGGCAGAAATATAAAAATACAACAATTAACTAAAATAATTTCACGTTTGTTCAATACTAAGTTATTATACAATCAATAAACCAATAAATGTGCTTTCAACCTCGAAAAATATTTTCTCTCATATTTCATTAAGTTTATGATAAAATCTTTTCATAATTTATATTTATCCATTTTTATTACTTGTAAAAATGTAAAATTATAAATTATTTCCAACAGACCAAATTAAAGTTAGGTTAGATAGAGATTTTAATAAATCACCATTTAAAATGGGCTTAAATAAGAACAAACTATTTTAATGAGAATAAGACCTATTTGATATTAAAAATCATTTAATTGGTTATAATCATACCAAATTCATTCGAAATCGTTATTTTTGTTTTTGAGAAAATCGATGACGTGTACAATCGATGACTTGTACAATAGTAACTTGTGCTTTAGTATTTTTTAATTCCTGTAATATCACTATTAGACATCCCTATCATGAAAAAAATAAGTATCAGTATTATTACCACACTAGTTTCTACACTTGTTCTATGAACTAATACTATTAGCTTTCATTATGAAACATGGCCCTGGTCGTTCTTCACCAATTAGGGGTATAAATGTTGCTTTCTCGTTGATTAAATAATTTACTTTCTGAACAACTTTGGGTTATCAACAAAATGAAATAACATTCTAGTTTATTTTATTACTTTATTTAACTTTTGAGAAGTAGCGAAAAATTAAAAAAAAAAAAAATGTTAAACAATTACAAAAATTCGATACCCGGGCCCAGTTAGAGCCATATAATATATACAGCAGTGCATACATTTATGAAAATGTTTTGTAATTGACCTATTTTCTTCATAGGTTCATTTTAAACAGGCTGGACGTATGGATTATGTTTACATTCAATCCACAAATATACCTGTTCTAATACCATCTTCTAAAACCGCCTAGACAATTTCAAGAGACCACTGCAATAAGAAATATCAGTGATATTGCGTTGGGAATGGTTAAGTGGAGTAGGTTAGATCCATTAAGAGTCGTGAAAGAGAATTGAGTCAAATCAAGTTCCTTGGCCAGTTCCCTGCTGAATATTCAGTGCTGTTTATCCTGTGCAATTCAACTATATAACGGTCCTAGTGCGGTATTATCTGGTTTGGGCCGTGTATTGCAGCCGGTGGAGACTGGATTCGGTTAGCGAACCATTTGCTCCTAGGATTCCAGTTCAGCAAACTGGATTCTGTATTGGAATTTAAAAAAAAAAAAAAGTTTTGTTTTAATCTCAAGAAATATTTAATTATAAAATAAATAAAAAAATGTATAAGAACTAATTTTCTAATTACAATTTAAAGTTTAGATCCACCAACTAGTTGTATATTTTTATTATTGACTAGATAGAAATATAATTTATTCGTATATTCTGTAACTTATATCTCAGAAGTTACAGTATTTAGGAAAAAACCTTTTATGATCAATTTTGTAAAAAAAAATTGATTAAAAAGTATTGTAGTTCTTTGTAGAAATCATTTTACCAAACCCAATGATTTTCGATATATAGGCAAAAACCTGATTAAACTCACGATTTTTATCACGTGATCTAGTATTACAAGAGCCCAAGAGGAGAAAAAAGGCAGTTATCTCACCCTAATTTTTGATTACTTTAATGAAAACTATGTATAATTAACAGTCAAAATTGATGAGTGTGCCAAGTATAGGTAGTATCCCATTTCGTAAAAATGTTGTATAGGACGTACTGAAAGATCAGTAGTTAGTATATTTATTTTAAAAAAATTATATCTCAAAAATCATTTGACGTACAGATGGCTATTAGCACTCAAATTAAAGCTAGTTGTTGTTGTTGTCTGGGGCTTAAGGGCGTAAAACCCTGAGGTCATCAACGCCCATGTTTC
>NW_027114913.1:164405-169005 GCF_000696795.3 Halyomorpha halys
AAAAACAAACTAAATAAAGAGGGATAGTAAATAAAATATATATACTTCGCAAAGAAAAGAAATAACTTAAATAAATGAAACTTTGACTTATCGCTTGTAGACTTGTAGAGAGCCACTCAAAATATAAACACTGACTGCACAATAGCTGTATTGTTTCTCATCAAAGGGAGACCGCGAGCCTCACTAGACGGAGTCTAAGAGAGAACTGATTAAAGTTAGTTTAATGAGCTATAAAGTAGTTAATGATGCTTTTCTTCGTAGGAGAAATAGTTTACATGAAATTTGCTAAAATAATTTGATTTATAGTTGTTCAGACAAATTTACATTTGCCAAAATCATATTCATATGTGAATATCATAAAAACGACGACCCCTACGAAGATAAGTGTCATAAACTACTTTATAGTAAGTGAAATTTCCTTTATTTTGAGTGTTGGCAAACATATGTCTTATGGATCTAGATATATATTTTTTCAAAAACCCAACATTTTATACGAACAACTAGAAATTAACATTTTGTGAGTTTATTTTGTCATATATCATCATAAAAACTACTGCTCCTACAAAGATAAACATAATTAACTATTTTATAGTAAATTTAACTAGCATCAATTTGAGCGCTGGCAGACATCTGCACGTCCAATGGTTTCTGAAATGACGTTTTTCATAAATCAAACATAATGTCCGAACATAAATAAATTTATTTTAGCAAATATTATGAAAACTTCTATTCCTAGGAAGGTAGAGGTCATAAACCTCTTTATAGTACATTCAACTAGCTTTAATTTGAGTTCTAACAGACATATGTACGTCACATAGTTCCTGAGATATAGATTTCTCAAAATAAATTAACTAACCACCAATCTTTCAGTAGATTTTTAAGAAATCTTCCTTTTTAAAAAGATATATCTCGAGAACTATTGGACGTAAATATCTTTACTATGGCTAATATTTCAGCAAATTTAATCTTCTTTAAATAATGTTGTTTTAGATTTCCTAGTGTTTTCTTAAGTATTTTTTAAGATATAGAGCTCCGAATGAAAAATTAATGTTTTTTTAAGGTTTCGAAACAGCCGCCATTTTTTATTCCCCCTACCTATACTTGGCAGACTCATCAATTCTGGCTAGTAATTATACATAGTTTTCATTAAAGTAATCAAAAATTGGGTTGAGATTACTGCCTTATTTTTTTCCTGGCTCTTGTACTATAGTTTTTTAGTATGCTGTTCAACAAAAAATGGACTAATCTAAAATATTTTTTTTATTCGAGCGACCAGAAAACAAATCCTTACACATAAATTGAAGATGATTAGCCATATAAACTATGCTGCTGATTTTCAAACGAAAACTCTCAATCTCTTTTTGGAATTATAATTTTTAAGACCTTGATAAGATTGAGTTATTTAAAACATACCCTCACTGCCTCGATTTTTGACTTATATTCCTCATTATTTTTTTCTTTATTGTTTATCGCTGCATATTTGGTGAAGGTATAAAGCTCAAACATATACCTTTAATTTGAAAACGATTTCTAATTCATATGTAAGGAAACCTTTAGTGAATTGAAAGTTTGATCAATAAACAATGGAATCCGACCCCTACGGAAAGAAGTATAAAGAAATCCGAGTCGAGTCGACTTAGCAGAATCAGAGCCGACGTAACCTGGAGTTGATTTCTCCCTTCCACCTACTCCGTCCACTACCACCTGCCTAACCTCCTCTCTCCCCCCCCCCACTGCTATATCCTTGATATTTGATGCTGTTTACTTTGTGGGCCGTACCCTGTGATAGGCCTTAGCTTATTTAAGACGGTGGCTCCAACTCCAAACATAGGATATTCCAGAAGCGGTCTAGTTCAGTCCCTATAACGTTCAAAAACAATTCTTTTTAAAAATATATAAAATATTATTTTTCTCAAATTTTTAGTTTTTGATCTCGCTTTCTATCTTCACAACTAAAATTCCAAATTTTTAACTCTTTTCAATTTTTCATTGTAACCAGAAAATTAAGTATTGCCCGAATATTAATTTAGAATAAAAATTCATCATATTTTTAACAAAAAGAGAATATCATACTTAATACGAAACATCACTATAGCGCTTTAAACAATGATCAGATTTTGATACTTTGCACAAAACTTCGAACTATCTTGTTTTCGAACTAGTTATACGTTTTCAGTTATAAGATTACAACAGAAAATAGATCCGAAATTTTGGCTTTTATTATATTTCGTTCTGAAGCAGCCGGCAAACTTATCTTTGGTGGCAATGATTATTTACCTCCAGATAGAATCGTTAAGTAAAATACTTTCATGTATATTTCTTCAGAAAACTACGGCTAATAAGTTCACTGAAAAAATAAAAAATAAAATTATGTGGGGCAGTTTTAAGCAGAAAATTATTTTTACACATATTTGTAATGAGTAATTAAAATTTTTTTGTCTCAACTAGTAATTGCAATCAGACGCTACAATTGTAATTTGATTGCTACGATTTTCAAATAAAGTAATTAGAAAGCGGTCCCCCAAAGAGTTCTAATATTAGCAGATCATTCTAATAATAATAGCGTAAAAATGATAGGCGTGGGTTATTGGTGAAATAATTAATTTCAGTTCACTATTACATGATTTAAACATTTTTGGAAGATAAAATATAAAAGGCGTGTTTGATAATGTAAAAAATCACGAAACTTTGTAGGAAAAAATCCACTTTTGTTTTCAAAAAAGTATTTTTGTCATAAGCGTTTCCTTAAATGGTGTCCCCAAAATATATGTTACTAACGTAAACATACGTATGCTAGAATATTCCATTTCAAACTATACTAAATAATCATATTAAAAAACTAAAAGATTTGCTTACTAACACAGTTTTTATAGATTTCTTCATAATTATAATTTATTTGGTTTTAGTGGCTTTCGAAATGACATTTGATTCGTACTATTTTTTTTGTTTTTGTTAATCAATATATTAAACAAAACAATTATTAATTAATATTGGAAGAAGATAGTTAGCCGTATGAAGTAGATTATAGGAAGATAGTCCGGGTGGCGGTCAATAAAGGTATCAAAATATTAAAAGAAAACTATTTATTGTTAACTAACGTTTGCAGGGCTTCGTCAGAGCTAAATGAAAGATCAAGATGAAAAAAAAATAGAATTAAAAAAACATTAAAATAAAAACATTTAAAAACAATTGTTATGTTTATAAAGTAAATAAAAAGTAATAATAACAGCAATATAAGGAAGTATAAATGCTTAGAAATAGTTTTATTTTAATTTTCTGTTAATTCTAAAATAATTGTACCTTGCTCTTTCATTTAGCCTTGACGAAGCTCTGTAAAGTGGGTCGAAACGTTAGTTAACAATAAATAGTTTTCTTTTAATATTTTAATACCTTTATTATTGGACGCCACCCGGAATATCTTCCTACAATTAATTAACCAAATTTAATAATAATTAAGCAAGGATTTGTTTAAGTAATTTATTTTATTTTTATTTTTTTTGTTGAATCACAAAAAATAAAATATATATGCTTTTGCGCATGTCCTATAAGTGCTTATAGAACAGAAAAAGGAAAACATTTGAATTACAAAAAAAAAAAAAAAAATTATTATATTATTTTGAATACTTTTTTTAAAATTAATTTCTTTCTATTATTGTCTGAAAGGTGAATGAATACAGAATATTTATCTAGGACGATCCATATCGATATTAAAAAAAGGTGTTTTGATTAGACATGAATTAGAAAACGATTAAAAAAAAGACAAGAAACGGTAGGAGACAAACAAGACTGTGGTTCTGTAAATGAATTAAGCTCTATTAAAAATTACAAAGGCAAGCTTGGCTCCATTCCAGGGCCCTTTGTCAATGAGGGATGTTGTTTGGGCTAAGAAAGCCCTGAAAAATGGGCCAATGGATTGAGTTTCGAGAAATATTGCTCGTCTGTCTCCTTGTTTTTCTCCATCTTTTATGCTTCACGCCCTAGTAAGAAAACATAATGTATTGTTACTGTAGCTAAACTGAATTTTTTGTTAACAGTACGCCAATAAATTATTGTATATTTTCTTATTTAATGTATACAGTAGAGTAGTATCAGCCTCAATCTATGAATGTCCTACGAATAATATGCGTATTGATATGCAAAAAGCAACCATCGTAATTTTTTTATAATTTTTATAACTGGCTCAAAAAAATTTTTAAAAAATTGAGGAAACTTTATTAGTTATGTGACGATATAGAATTTTTTTCATTTATAGTTTCCTTATAGTTATTTAAAGTGTCGAATTCAGATATTCTAAATTAAGGATAAGAATACTGCTCACGACTTTGACTTGTGACAGAATTGATTGTGTGTAGGAAAGGAACATAGTCCGAGTGCAGTAAAAAAGAATTCAAATAGTTAAAAAACTATTTATCCTACGTTTCACCCCACTTTGCAGGGCTTCCTCCGAGCTAAAGAAGATACAAACAACTAAAATATTGTAACGCAATAAGAGAATATATGAAAAGAAAAGTAAAATAAATTGTGGCTAAAAATGATTTAAAATTTGTGATAATTTATACAAAAATGAATGAAGTAAATTAAATAAAATAAAAATAAGATT
>NW_027114913.1:169380-178372 GCF_000696795.3 Halyomorpha halys
GAGAAGATCTCGAGGCCATCTTCTTTTCAGACGCCTAGGAGGATTATTAGGTAATGAAGGAGAAGCCAGGTTAGAAACAAGTGGATTTGGGTGGTTGAGATGTTTGTTATGGAAGGAACATTATCTGGTTCTGGCCAAATCGGCAACATATGGAACATTGAGGTCCTGGTGGATGACTTTATTTGTGACAAAGTAAGGAGCATTAAGGATTTTACGAAGGATTCTGGACTGTAAGGATTGGATTCTGGAGGAATTTGATGGTTTAGTGGAGCCCCAAAGCTCAACTTCGTATGTCCAGATAGGCCTTATAATAGTCATGAAGATCAGTCTTTTGTAATGGATTGGCAATTTAGAAAAAAAAAATAAAAATGAAATATGAGAATACAATGAACACACTAAAATACACAAACAAATAAAAAGAATAAAACAAAGGCCAAGAAATAAAGATTCTTGTCCTTTATTTTAACGAGCTTCGTTAAACTTAAAGTTTTTTTTAAATTATTGTTTTGTTTTCTGGAAGCTTTGTTGTTCCGATCCATCAAAGCGTTTTTAGCTTGACAGCTTGCTACAAAACAATAAGAATACGTCAAACATGTTTGAATGTTTGAAAAGCCATCCGTAATAGTTTAAGAAATTAAACTTAGATATATTTTGATAATTGTAAAGTGTCAATCATGTATATCAACATTATTGTACATTTGCATATTGTTATACAAATATGTACATAACATAATTAAATATTTATTTGATTACAAAAAAATTCTGTCCGATTTATAAACTGGCACGATGAAAATTACTTCGTATCTCTCAGTGTTTTTTTTTTTTTGTCGAGTATAAAACGGATTTAATTAAATTCTTTTTAGCAACATTTGAGGCGTTGTATGCTATTTGAATTTAATTACAGTGACATAACTGGTACTGTTTTCCGGAACATTCGTTTTTACAGATACGAAATTGAATTTTGCATTTAAAATTTCACCCTTTTCAATTAGTTTGTTTAGTTACACTGAATCTGGTAAAAACAGTTTCAAATAAAAGCTTTAAAAAGATATTTTTAGCAACCTTTTTAGGAAATAGACGTATGAATTTTTCTTTTCATATGAAACATTTGGAAACTAGAGAAGAATTATGGGTCGATTTCACCGAAATTTATACAGCACCTTTTTTACAATCCAATATTTTTGCCTTGCTACTAATGTACTATAATATTTATTATCGTGTTTGTATCAAAACTAGATATAATTACTAGTCAAAATGAGTCTGCCAAGTATAGGTAGGGGGAATATAAAATGGCGGCTGTTTCAAAACCTTAAATGAACATTAATTTTTCATTCGGAGCTCTATATTTTAAAAACTCCCAGCAACAGTAGAAAATCTAAGAGAACATTATTTAAAGAAGAGTAAATTTGCTGAAATATTAGCCTTAAAAAAGCTATTTACGTCCAATAGTTAGTTAATTTATTTTGAGAAATCTATATCTCAGGAACTATGTGACGTACAGATGTCCATTAGCACTCAAATTAAAGCTAGTTTAATGTACTATAAAGAAGTTTATGACCTTTACCTTCGTAAGATTGGTAGTTTTCATAATATTTGCTAAAATAAATTGATTTAAATTGGTTCGGACAATAAGTTTGATTTATGAAAAACTTTATTTCAGAAACCATTGGACGTACAGATGTCTGCCAGCGCTCAAATTAAAACTAGTTAAATTTACTATTGAATAGTTAATAATGTTTATCTTTTTAGGACTAGTTTTTTTTTAAGATATTAAAATGTTAATTTCTAGTTGTTCGTATAAAATGTTGGATTTTTGAAAAAATATATCTGTATCCATAAGACGCACATTTGTCAACTAGCACTCAAAGTAAAAGAAATTAAACTTACTATAATGTAGTTTATGACACTTATCTTCGTTGAAGTAGTAGTATTTTTATGAAATGTTGCTTTTTAAAGCTATATCTGGAAAACTATTTAACGTAAATAACTCTGTTAGGGCTCATATTTTAGCAAATTTACTCTTCTTTAAATGACGTTCTTTTAGGTTTTCTTGTGTTGTACCTACTTTTTATGATATAGAGCTCCGAATGAAAAATTAGTTTTTATTTGAATAAAAATTAGTTTAAGGAGTTAAGAAGAAAAAAAATACACTTCTTTTGTCCAACTTAACTTCATATTTTGTTTTTTTATTCTATTATTATGGTTTCATATTTCGTAAGTTACATATATTTTTTTCTATCAATTTTATTTTTTCTTTCCATAACTTCATAATTTCAGCAAATTTACTCTTCTTTAAATAATGTTATTTTAAATTTTCTAGTGTTGTTGGTAGTTTTTAAGATATAGAGCTCCGAATAAAATATTTGTTTTTTTTTATCGCTTTGAACCAGCCGCCATTTTTTTATTCCTCCTACCTATACTTGGCAGACTCATAAATTTTGACTATTAATTATACATAGTTTTCATTAAAGTAATAAAAAATTAGGGTGAGATAACCGCCTTTTTCCTCCTCTTGGGCTCTTGTACTATTAGATAAACATCCAAAGACGCGGGTAGACATTTTACGTTGCGGACGCAGGTATTAAGGGCGTGAAAAGTGTTCAATAAAGACAGGCTTTCAGGATCAGAGCTGTCCTGCTTTACGACGGGTCTCCTCTTCGGGCCTCGATAGCCGTTCAAACGAAGGGTCTTTACTGCGCAAAATAATTTATCGGCGGACCGTCGGACTGCTTTCGTGAATTCGTTCAATGGCTGGTCGTTAGGGGTAGAATATTTTATAGCCAATCCTTGTGCCTGTTATAAATTCGAGTACTTAGAATTGTTTTTATTGACGCCCTTTGTTTTAGCTACCGCCCATGGATCGTGTTATAAATTTCTCTTGTATCTGTTCTGTATGTTTCATAGGGATGGATCAATGGTTAATGGTTGTGTTTGATTCTGACAAAAGCTTTGTAGTTGTACAATTATACAGAGCACTCGTTATAGAACAAGAGCCCAAGAGGGGACAAAAACTCAGTTATTTCACCCTAATTTTAATTAATTTAATGAAAACTACGTATAATTACTAGTTAAACTTAATAAGTCTACCAAGTATAATCAAGGGGAATCAAAAATTTACTAATTACTAAATACCACTGTCCCATATTCATGCACTTTAAAACCTATACATAAGTTTACGTAAGTTTACGTAATTTTACATAAGTACACATAATAAATTAAGCAAAAACATCAAAGCCCAAACATTGTAATCCTTTTTTTTTTGTAATACACAGTAACACAGATTTGTATAAAAATAAATGCATATTTATTGCTATGTTCTAGTAGCAGATTTACTTGGGATGCCAGGATAATCGCTGAAGGCAATTATCCAAAAATAAGTTAATTAATTGATTATAAATTGAGTCCTAAAAAACTATTATTATAATTGGATTCCTTTCCAAAGGCTGTTTGTGTGTTTACCAGTTTACCAATTAAATACCTTTATATTTATAAAATGTTCTTACCATTGATTATATAGGATAATAAAGAGTGGTATATTGGGATATATAATAGTATATAAACTACATAAAGAAATTAAGTATTTATTTCCAATTGGTTATGATTAAAATGATTCAAATGTTTCAGATAAAGGTTGCCATAAAATATAAATTATTACATGATTACTTATTAGTTAATTTATACTTATAGCTGCTGATGCCGTGGAATGTAGTGACGTAGGTGTCTTCTGTTTCATAAGGGATGTCCAGGACTGGTGGCCCTTCTCACGGCTTCGTCTGGTGTCTCAGTCAGCATCCTGACTGTGGCGGTGCTTCCCCGTCCAAGCCTTCCTGTAGAGTCTGCCTGCTGACGAGGTCCTCCTCCGTCTCAGCCTTCCTGTTGAGTGTCCTGTTCTTCTCTTGTAAATTCCCTCTCTGTATTTTTCTCCCACTTCTCTTTTAGGGCGTTACCTTATTTTTAAATCTCTTCTCTGATTGGCTATCGATGTCCAAAGACTCCCGAGGCAGGCGTCCCCCTCCTCAGGGCCGAGGATATGTAAAAAAATTATACATGTCTAGGAAGGGCCTGCAACTGGTTAATTTGATTCTGGTCCCTCGTCCCAAACTATCATTTTTGTAACTTAAAGGTTAGCCAATCTAATTTTCTCAGGGGCCTCTGGTAATGTGACAAACTTAATAGAGATGTTTTCATGTCCGGGGACTCAGTAAGAGACTCCTACCCTAACCAGGTATCGGGGACAGATAGCAAAAAACCTTAATAAACGACATATTGTTGAAATCATGGCTAATTCCTCGATACATAGCATTATGTACATATAGTTGGCCTTTTGATTACATAAAAACCCATCCCTGATCACATGTAATTAAAATTTATTATACATGATTGGGGATGAGATTTTTATGTAATAAAAAGAGAAAATATATGTCTATAAATATGTGTTTATTTTTCCTAAGTTTGTGTTAAAAATTCTGTGTAATAAATTTAATCTTTATCTCTAAATAAAATGGAATAAAAAATTAATCTTTATTTCGGGATGAAACTTCCAAAATTCCCTTAAGCGGGATTGCACAGACTATTCCTACAATATATCTGGTTTTATAGTCATGTGTCTCAAGAATGAAACGTCAGTTTTATTCATTAATTTTGTGTCATAGCTTAGGCTGCGTTTATACATCCGCGTTTTCTAGTTAGTCCAAAAACATAGTTTAAAAAAAAGAATTACAATATTTGGGCTCTGATGTTTTTGCTTGATTTATTATGTGTACTTATGTAAAATAATTAACGTTAACAGACATTGTTTAAATGAACAAGATAACTTGATTATAAAGCAAATGGAGGAACGTACTGGTATCAAAATATAACTGGACAATATTAGCGAATAGAGGTGAATGAGATATTCTATAAAGAGATACAACGAATAATGTGGGCTTTGCTTAAAGAGTTTATTCTGAGATAGGGAGTATACAAATCGATATGTAGGGATATTGTATTCAAAAAGTGAATAGGCCCTGTTTGAGAGATCAAGGATTTCGGCTCAAAGGATTCAGAACAAAAATATATCAAGGTAGCTGCATACAGTCGAAGATCAGAATAAAGCTGACTCAAATCGGCATAACAGTATGATACATAAGGGCCTCTGGGGAACCCGGCGGTAAATTCGTTATTATAATTCTATATAAAAGAGGGAAAAAAACAGCTAATGTAACAATTGATTCTTGGTTTATCTACATCTTACCTGGTCAAGTCTGACGATACGCAAAGAGATGTCCCACAGATATCCAACCTGTTCAAACCACAGTGGGAGGGCAGAGTTTTTATGGCGTGGGACAGCCAGGAAATAAAAATCAACCCACCCAAGGTGAAGTAAACTCCCTCGGCTATAAACTTCCACATACTCATGTTGGTTATTGTTTTTAAAGTTTTTTTTTTTTTGTAGATTTATGAGTTTTAATATGTGACATTCATAAAGAAGCATATAATGTAATAAAACTCCTTTTCGGGTGATTTTTTTGGTAAACCGGTCTATAACGATTAATACTAAGGATAATGAGAGATCTTGATAGTCCAGTAAAATTGGAAGTTAACCTAGAAGTACTTGTAAACGAATTTTAGTATATTCTGATCTAAAATTATTTGCAAGATGATAGTATACCATGTTTTTCAAAATAATCGCCGTATATTTTTATGTTCACTGCAAATAACCCATAATGCATTACAATCAGCTTGAATATATAGTTTAATAAAATTTAAAGGTTTAAATTCCCTAAAGTTTGGATCATAACGGGATGGGTAAACATAAGAAACGTAATGTTATCGGAATACGGTATCCAGTGCCAGGTATAGTGCAGTGAATTTTTTGTTTTTATACCTAGTAACCATAAAAAAATTTCAATAAAATAAAAGATTTCAACAATAAAAAGATTTCACGTTTTTCATTTTTATAATGTTTTTTATATTCAGAATTAAAAAATTGTTAAAGAATCAAATTTTTACCGAGACTATTAAACAGTTCTTGAAAAGTTATTGTTGAACAGTTCTTGGTCTGTTCCATTTTATTCAAGTAAAAAATTTAATTTTCGATTATTTTTGATTCAAAAACTACTGAGCATACAATAAATGTTAATACCTTTTTTTTGGTTGGATAATTTTTTTAATATTTGAGCCCTGAATGAACTAATCAAGTTCAATATTTTCCAGTGTACAGTTTGACAAACATCGATTTTTCTTTTCCAAATAATGACAAAAATATTTCTGAACACATTTCCGCAAATAACATAAAAAATACTGTTCATATGACGAAAATCACTATAAATTACTTTATAGTAAATTCAATGAGCTTCAAATTGAGCTCTAATAAAACCCTTTATGTAGAATATTTTCTTAGATATGAATATGGTTTTTTTAACAGAAATATTTTTTTTCTTTACTGAGCTTATTATTAAATTATCACATTATTTGCGAATATAAAGTGAAATATAATTAATCTTATCTATTTTTATTCCTACAGCGCAGTTTATAAATATTATATGGAAGGTTTTGGCATTTCATTGCACATATTGAAAATGAGTCATACCTCAGGAACTATTTGTCGTTGAAATGTCTATCACAGCTCACTCTGAAGCTAGTTATATAAGCTGTTAAACAGTTTTTAATTAACAACTCCGTTAGAGTGACAGTTTTCATTATATCTACCAAAATGAATTCCCATATTGTTAATTTCTCGTTGTTTGGTATAAACATTGTTGTTAGAAAAATATTAAGCGAAAAGAGTTTTATTAAAATATTCGAAACCTGTTGAATACTCCATAAAGTAGTTCATAATAATTATTTTCCTAAGAATTGTAATTTTTATGATATTTTGTAAAATAATTTCGCAAAATGACTTTTTATCGTTTTTTAAAGAAAATAATATTGAATTTGGAAAAATGCATCTCAGAAATTATTGAAAACAAATCTATAAGGACTCAAATTAAAGCTCATTAAATTCTCTATTAATGACTTTATAATGAGATATCAGTTACTTGCAATACTTAGGAATTATTGGCAATAAAACCTTTCTTAGTAGGGCTATGGATCCTCAGGAATTGGCAAGCTTATAACCATCCTATTTTTAAAACATTTTTACATAAGAATACGTTTACACGATTTAGTTTATACTTACTTTTAAGTACAGTTAAATTTTAAGCTATTTTTATTGGACCGTAAAGAATAAAGAAACATGTTATCTTGAATGATAAATTCCCAAAATGCCTTGACAAAAACTATATACTGCTACTAAGGAAATGATATAGACATGTGGGTATGTATGTTGGTGCATAAAGATTGGTTGAGTGTATGAAGTGAGTTTGTTATAAGAGGCACCAGTTGATCCCCTGCCTAAACTCATTATCAAGAAAAACTTCAACTGATGACACAAACAGTCCAGGTTTCTCTTTAGTTCTGTGTGAGTTGGTCTCTTTGTCTGCTTTCAGCTGATAATGGCAACTTTAAAAAAAAAAATCTTTGCAGACGTTAATTAATTTCTAACTCTCAAGGCTTAGAAGCAAGTTCTCAACTTCTAATTACTGTAGAACTCTGCTTTAGTAGGTAGGAAAGGCAGCTATTAATTGTAACTTTTTAGAGCTATTTAGAGCTTTATTGATAGCTGAGTCGGATAACATTTAAATTATAATAACAATTGTGCTTATTATGACTTTTAATTTTCATATATATTTTTTACTTTGTGACATAAAAACTGTCAACTTCAGCTCCACACCATAGTGATAATAAATTACAAAAATTATTAGTGATATTTAAGATATGATTTCTTTCTAATTGTACAGAATATTCTTTATTATTAATAAATCTAATCAATGTTACCTCTAAACAAATTTTTGTTATTAATCTTAGTAAGTTTAATTTAAAATACAAAAATCTACTTAGTGCATTGCTTAAACATTTTATTTAAAATATTTATTTATTGTTATTTACAACGGTACATTATAATACATTTAGTAAATCTGATCTAAGTTAAATTGGAGTGTTACAGGCGGGTAGAGAAACCCATTGGTAGCAATCTAATGACATTTTACATTAGCTGGTCTCGTGCCCATCTTCTTTTCAGGCGCCTCGGAGGATTGTCAGCAATGGAAGAGGATGCAAGATTAGAAACCAAGGGGTTTGAGTGGTTAGAGAGTTTATGATGGAAGGAGTGATATAAGGTTCGGGCTAGATCGGTTACATAGGGAACATTAAGGTCTTTATCTATGATTTTATTTGTGACAAAGTAAGGAGCATTGAGGATTTTACGAAGGATTTTGGATTGTAAGGATTGAATACGAGAGGAATTTGAAGGTTTAATGGAGCCCCAAAGCTCAACTCCATATGTCCAGATTGCTTAAACATTTAAAGGAAAAAATAAATAAGATATTTCAAAAAACCATTATGTAATGTTTAACTTAATAAATTCACTAAATGTTCTCTAATGAAATTTGTTTAGTTAATAAAAAAGTTAATTCCATGAATACACGGATTTGAGTATTTTTCAAATTATTTAACTTACCGATAACAGGTCAAAAAATTATTAAAACAAATTTTGTTAATAGTTTTTTTCTCATTTAAATCATTTCTTAAGTAAAACTAAAAAATGAATAGATTCAAATACGTTTAAATTACCTGATAATATCTCAAATACTTAATTCATTGGTTTTTATGAATGTTTTTATTGCTATAATTCTAACTTTCGATAACGAGGTTCCCTAAAACAATTTGAATAATATTAACTAAAAGCTTTACAAATATTTTCTGTAACTTTTTTTTTCACTTACTGTCCAATTTTAATTGTTAATTAGCAAATTAATATACCTATATACGTTTTTACAACGCTGTTAATGTGACATTAAATTGTTTTCTAGTTACATTAGTATTCGTCAATAATGTTGTAAATTAAATATGGATCTCACTAATAAATAAGTAAGCTATCATAATAAAGTAGTACCTAATAGAAATATTTTAT
>NW_027114913.1:178437-203339 GCF_000696795.3 Halyomorpha halys
TATTTCCAGACTAAATATATGGCGTTTGTTTAAGTCTCTAATCTAACCTGAGTGGCACAAAGAATAAGAGGAGAGTAAAATACTACTTAACTTAATAGTTGAAATGAGGAGATAAAAGTGAGTGTGGCTTAAGTGACTTCTCTAGCAATTTTGAGTTAAGGGCTAAACTGTTGAAAGAAAAAATTATCTAATTGTTATAAATTCAATAATTCACCGATTTCTGAAATTAAATTCTTTTAAATTTTGTATAAACCTTAAAATTGTAGTTATTCGCTTACTCAACCATTTTAACATCTTAAAAACAAAACAAAAAAAAAAATGACAATTTATCTTGTAATATTTTTTTATCAATAATCAATTGACTCGTTCGACTTAGAAATTTATCACATTTATTCCAGTAACATTTTTTTTAATGTTAGGCTATTCGAAATTAATTGTCGTTATTATTTATATTTTTTAGTTATAGATACTGTATATTACTTATACATATTTAATTATATTAATTAAACAGGAAAATGCGTGGTCAGATGTAAATATTTAAATGGAAATAGAATCCAAAAGAGTTAGAATGTTGTGTTGAAGCATTAGAAGGATTATATTATAAAAGTAATTCAAAATTTGTCCTATAAGATAAGTTATTTTAAAATATACATTGTTTATAAAGTTATTTCAGGGTTAAACTTGAAAATATATAATTTACAAATGGAATTTTTTTTTATTATTGTCATACGTTTTTATCGTTGAATAAGTATACTCCTTGGAACTAATTACAATAACTTCATTTCAAAATGGTGGCAGATTGGAGGTTTTATTTGCCTATATCTTAGTCATTAATTAAGGGAAGTTTCGTTACTTCTTGTTTTATACCAATAGCCCAAGAGATGAAAACGAGCTATTAGCTTACCCAAATTTTTTATTACTTTAATTAAAACTTGTATAAAGTTATTAAATTTTCTTCATTTGCAAGTTTATTCATTTTCAAATGCTGTTCTATTAAGTTTTGTAAGTGTTGAAAATAGTTTTAAGGATATAGAGCTCCGAGTGAAATATGATTATTTCATAATGTTGTAAAACAACCTTCATTTTGTATTCCCCCCAAGTTAGAGTGAAAAATGTAAACTCTTAATTAAGGGCCGTCCGTAGCTCAGTTGGTTGGGCCTAGGTCTATCGTTTTAAGATCTGCGGGCGGCACCGGTTCGAATTCAGCCCTGGATATTGACTTTTTTTATTGAAATTTTGAATTTGGAAAATGAAAAACTTGACGCCCCCACCATGGTTGGAATATGTTGTCACCTAGTTTCTGGATTGCATTAAACAAAAAAAAAACTTAACTACATATTTAAATTTAAGTAATTTAAAATTGAAGTGAAATGGAATTTTTTGTTGATTTTGTTTCACGGCCTCGTTTTGTAGTGTTTCAGCCTTTGATGCATGTCTTCCAAATTAGATGCGTAGTAGAATTTAGCGCAATAACGACTCCAAGAATTTTGATGAAACTTAATCAAAATGTTCTCCATAAATCTGCTTTACTTTTCTTGTATAGAATAAATCCTCTACAAAGAAATAATGAAAAAGTTCTGAAGAAAAGAAAAAATTATCTGACAATAACGTAAAAAATAAAACATTTTATTAATATTGTTTTTCTATTGAAGAAACTGATTTAAATTACAGTAGTGACAACAATGCCGTTAACAACTATTCCGTTAGATACATCATAAAAGGACTCGTATAAATTTAAGTTTAGTGCTTTCTCACCCCGGTTGAGGAAGACTGAATTCAGTTCGGAAAAGACAATAAACTGAGGGACTTTTATTGCTTGTCTTTATGGGTCGGTCTACCGTAGGCCAGTACAAATTGATTCTTCCCACAAGGAACTTGTCGGACTTGGTTCCGTTAAGTTAACAAGTTACATTTACTGTAATTCTTATTTGAATCTTCCCGATAACTGTTTTATCAATTAATTAATAATTATTAATTTATAAATTTATTAGTTAGAGAAGAAGATTTTTTGGGGAAGTGGTCAGTAAACAACACGAATAAGTGAACACTTATGTTATCAGTGCCAACGTTTCGGCCAGAGTTTCAGGTCTTCTTCAGAGCTAAGAACAAAAATAACGTATAAACATAATGAATAAAAGGAAATACAGAATAACTAGAAAATAATAAAGGTGCATAAGATGCATAGGAAGAAAATATATAATGTAAGTATTATAAAGAGGTAAAAATGGTATGAGAATATAGTAATATTAAAATTATGAAAAAATAAAGAAAAATAATGTAATTTACAAATGAAAATTCAGTAGGTAAATATATTTAGGAAATTAATATTGTTTAAAATTAATGTTATAAAAAAAGTGAGAGAGAAAACGTGTTTGTAATTAATTATATATGTTAGTTTGTAAAAATAACAATTATTTGAAAATTACATTCATTTTCCTTACTCACGTTATTAGATATGTTCATTATAATGCTTATTATTTATTTATTATGCTTATATTATTATTGTTATGTATTCTATACAGTTCTTTTTACCAGCGGAACGGCCCCTCCCCGTTCCAATAATCCACTAGCGTCAGACAACCAAGTAACAACCTTCAATGGACCCCTCACCTAACCTTATAATCCCAAAAGGCAATCCAAGGTATCATTAACACCCAGATATACATATAGCATACCTCCTATATGTATGTTCCAGATATTCAATAACATCATTATAGGAGGGTATGAAAAAAAAAAAAAAAAAAAAATACAGTTCTTTTGCCCTCAGTGGAGCGGCTCTCCCCGTTCTTTGTAACCTCCTCGCCTTTAGCGGACCCAGCCCAACCCCTTATAGTGCCATAATGCCATATGGCAAAGGAAGGGTACCAATTATGTATATATATATTCAGATATATATTAATAATGTTATTTATTTATTTAATAAAGGAGGTAAGAAAAAAAATACACTTCTTTTGTCCAACTTAACTTCATATTTTTTTTTTTTTATTTAATATTATGGTTTCATTTTTCATCAGTTTTTTCCATAATTTTTATTTTTAAATTATTAATAAACTAATATATTCATATTTCTTTGCATTACATAACTTATATATATATATTTTATTTTCCACTTCTGTCATCACTTTAATTTTATTAATTTTCATTATGTACAATTATTTACTCTATGTCATTCTATTTATTTTATTTTTTGTATTCATTGGTTGTTATCTTGTTCTTTGTTTTTGTCTTTGATGAAGGCTAGTAATTCTGACCAAAACGTTGGCACTAGTAAATAAGTTATTTCAACTTATTTGAGTTATATTATGACCACACCCCCAATCATCTTCTCCTTTTATAAACAATTATTTGATATAGTTTACATAACATAATAACTTGGGTAAGGATGAAAAAATGAGAAGATATTATTGTACAAGAGCCCCAGAGGATAAATTTTAATTTGAGCGCTGGCAGACATCTGTACGTCCAATGGTTTATGAAATGAAGTTTTTCATAAATCAAACTTATTGTCCGAACAACTATAAATCAGTTTATTTTAGAAAATTTCATGAAAACTACTATTTCTCGGAAGGTAAAGGTCATAAGCATCTTTATAGTCCATTAAACTAGCTTTAATTTGATTGCTAATAGACATCTGTAGGTCACATAGTACCTGAGATATAGATTTCTCAAAATAAATTAACTAACTACTAATCATTCAGTAGATTTTAAAGAAATTTTGCTTTTTAAAAAGCTTAGTTATCTCGAGAACTATTGGACGTAAATAGCTCTGTTAGGCCTAATATTTCATCAAATTTACTGTTCTTTAAATAATGTTCTTTTAGATGTTCTAGTGTTGTTGGTAGTTTTTAAGATATAGAGCTCCGAATGAAAATGTTATGTAATGTTTTTTAAGGTTTTGAAACAGGCGCCATTTTTTATTCCCCCCTAACTATACTTGGCAGACTCATCCATTTTGACTAGTAATTATACATAGTTTTCATTGAAGTAATCAAAAATTGGGGTGAGATAACTGCATTTTTTTCTTCTCGGCTCTTACACTATTAGAATAAGGAATACAAAGAAAGATAAATAAAAGTTTATATATCATTGACTGCTAGGAAGTACAAATAAAATGTTGCTTTCGAAAAACTGGAAACTCTCAAAGGCCTGTAAGTAAAGTTGGATTAATTAGTTAAGTTAAAGTAAGATAAATGACTGACAATTTTTTTTAATGACGTAAAATATTAAAAAAGAAAAAGTAACAACAAAAGAATTTAAAAGTTGATTAAATGCTAACATCAAAAAATTATTGCTTTTCTCTAAATCAAACATTCAACTTGCTTTCAGATCTCATTATAAACTATTCAGTATCGTATCCCCTGGTAGAGATTATATTCCTCTTTCACAATAATCCCATGTTGTATATCGCATCCTTTATTCCACTTCTGGTCATTTATTCAATGATTGGTTAGTGAGGGAAAAAAAGTATATCCAGTTTATTTCATAAGTTATTCTTTAACACCTGTACAATAATGAATAAAATTACTAAAAGCTATAGTCTTCATATTTAGTCAACCCATAAGGAACTATTAAAAAAAAATTGCAAATTGATTACCAAGAGATAAGGATTAACCAAATAAAAAAATACAACGTTCTTTGAAAAAAAAAATCCAATAGTTCCCTTCTCCATTCTTCTCTTCTTTCTTCATCTACTTTTTCAAGTACCAGAAAGCCAATCTTCTGATGGCCTAGGCCCACCTGATGCCTCTATCGGCCTGTCGTAATTCGGTCTCGAGGTCCTTATAGGGTGAACAAGAGACATTCTCTTTTTCTATCCTTTCAAAAAAGAAAAAAGTAAAAGCCATTTTGATGATTCATTTTGATTTGATGAGATTAAGAATATTTTTTAAAAATGTGAAATTTGCATTATTTATCTGATATTATTTCTTTTTTGATATAAGGACGAACGGGTTGTCTATATTGCTATTTTTTAACACACAGTTTATATACATATTCCAAAGATTTCCACTTTTTTTGTTTTATTTATTTATATTTTACTATCACCTAAGAATTTCAAGATTATGAATTTCATAAATTTTTATTTCTAATTATCCTGAAGTAAAAAGATCAATTTAATATTTTCTCACCATCCATAAAGACCTAAATGTTCCTTATGTAACCGATCTAGCCCGAACCCGATATTATTCCTTCCATAATAAACTCCCTAACCACCCAAACCCACTAGTTTCTAACCTTGCTTCCTCTTCCATTCCTGGCAACCCTCCGAGGCGCCTGAAAAGAAGATGGCCTCGTGACCTTATATTGTAAACTATTTTTAGAGTTCTACTACTGGGTAGTTTCTCTACATCCTGCATCATATCATTATGTCATTATGATCAAATTTACTTGTTGTATTTTTTTTTTTATACAGTTGTAAATATCAATAAATAAATAAATAAAAAAATATATATATATTTTCTCTGCCCTAAATTATGAGTGATAAAGATAAAATTTCGAAATAGATAACTTTGTAAAAAGCTTTACTAAAATTACTCAAGCTCGTATAGTTATCTTCGCTTTATTTAGATATTTAAAATAATATGTGTATATCAAACCAAAGTTGAAGCACGGCCGAAAGTGTAATCGGTACAAGATACCAGCACGCACTGTCGAAATATAAATACAACTCATTTCAAATCATTTCATTTCTTTTTGTAATATAATTGTGATCGTGAGCGGTTTTAAAAATTAGCAGTCAATTCCGTTGAACTCATTGTTTGCAGTCATTAAAATAACCGCCATTTATTCCATTACTTCTAAAAAAACTTTCCGTTGATAAACTTTTATTTAATGTTCTTTTAACATTAGACAAGTTTCATTGTCTTAGGGAAACTTCCCTCCGTAGACCTCGAACAAAGGAAAGGGCTTCTCCCCTTGACTATTATACTGGGATACTTTTCGGTCGAATTTCTAAATGAGCTCGATCTTAGAGAAATATGTGACTTTTAAATATTTATTCAACTTTTGATTATCTATAACTCACTATGACGTAACCGAAAGTTTAATTATATCCTCGCATTGCATAAGGTTAAGTATTTTTTTTTTTTTGTATTTCATTTAATAACTGATTATTAATCAATAATTAATAAGGGAAAATTTCTATACTCTTTTACAAATTTCAGATTAAGGGGTTCTGAAATTTAAAAAAAACAAATGTAATGATGTATCTTCAATTTAGTTTATTTAGGATAATTAACAATTTCTTATTTTTATTAGGAGTAAAAACAGATAACTATAAACTATGAAAGGATTTGATAATTAGGCTGAGGAGATGAGGGGAAAAATATTTGTTACAGGTTGAAAAACACATTTCTAGAAATATGAGTAGTAATATAAATGTATTTTGTATCGTTGAAGACTCAAATATAAATATGAAAAAATATATATATTTAACAAATGAAGTCGAAGAAAATATTAGGTAATGACGAAGACATGCCAATAACAGATCTGTTCTAACACGAATTTAACTGTCGGGCGCATACACAGTTTTTTAGTTTAGCCAGTCTGAGATTTTTGTTAAGTATACATAGTTATTAAATAATTAATTTTTTCATTCCACTTATATTTAGACCTCTCAATTAATTTTATGACCAATTCTATAAAATCATTCTTAGTATTATGTTATTTTAGTTAACCATTTTTTTTTGTTATATTTCTATCATAATTTGGAAAAAGAAAAATATCATAACTTTGGAACGAGAAATATTCTTATTTCAGTTAAAAATGGAATAAGTTGATAGAGAGACTCTTTTAAAAATGACTGCGAGTGAATATTTTTACAGTGAATAATATACACATATCTGTTCTGAAAGGAGCAAGGATTAATTTGAACTCAAAATGGGGTGATAAGTAAAAGTGTGATCAGCGCACGGCACCGAATTTCTGTAATCATATTACTGAGTCAAATATTTAAAATAAATGTTTTATTTGAATTTAAAATATTTAACATCAAAAATAAAGTAATTAATGTTGAATAATTTATTTAAAAAATATAATTTAAATGAAATTTGACTTGAATAAATTACCGCGGCCATTAGTTCAGTTTAATAAAACCCTTTTTGGTCTTTTTTTATTCACTTTTTTCTACCGGCCTGCTTCTTCCTAAATAAGAGTTTTTCTTGATTAAATGGTTTCACCAATGGACTTTCTTGGCTAAGAAATGGGTCATCTAACAGTTAGGCAAAATCTTTCTGCTGGATTTCGAAATCTATTTAATGAACATGCAGACAGAAATTTATTAGAGTATAATATATAATGCAGGAGTATAATATATAAGGCAGGAGGTGCGGTTACCCGCGAGGTAAGGCCTGTGGCTACTAACTCTAAGGACCCGAGTTCGAATCCGGCTGGGCAGAAAATTTTTTCTGTTACACTGTAGCCGTGAGTCAACTCCTGTGGGTTCTGGAGCCCTCCTAAGGTCCATCCAGATCTGGTGATCGAGCGTGATTCTGACCAAATCACCTCCTTGCACAACCGTTGGCCTCGTTACAGTACTCCCTTACAAAGTACTAAACCCCAGACCCTTCATGGATTGTAGCGGTACAGATTTAATATTAATTTGATGTAATAAGACATATTGAGTAACATGGTGTCACAGTCCGTCGTTTTGAAAGGAACTGTGCATTTGATACCAGATCTTAAGAAAGTGGACGTGGATGAATGAGAGAAAAGAGTTTTTTGTTTGTCTTTATTTGATTTTCGTATTCTGTTTATCTTTAAATGTGAAATTTCAAATTTTTAAATGGTGGTGATATTTTTTTTCTTTTCTAAAATGGAAAAGGTTCATTGTTGGAAATTAATCCAATAACTGCGTATTTATTTTTATTTACAAATAGTTTTCTCCATCTACTTAATCCTTTTCTTGGAGGATGGAGTAAAATGATGAGGGTAAGAAAAAGTGAAGCCAAAAAGAACTCTTGAGGTAGGGGAGGGTTAGGACCCAATCATCGATTCCTTCAGTTTCAGTTTATATTACAATGGTGGACATTCCTATTACCCTCAACGTACATCTGAGCTTCAAGAGCGTAATCAAGTCACCTCTTATTGGCTTCACTTTCCCCTTGAAGGAGAGTATGGTACTCCATTCCTCCTGACCGTTTTAGACATCACTCATTATGTCAAAAGAAATGCTACTTATGTTATACTTATGAAATGCTACTTATAAAAATTGTCAATGATTAATCTACGACTAGTGAATTCATATTTGGAAAAGATAACTAAAATAAAATATAAGTAGTTTATGAGACTGTGTTATTCGTTGGGAGATTAAATACATTTCAGAAAGATAAAAGACAGATTTATTATCAAAAGCATGTATAGGTGTAATTCAACAATTTTATTTTTCAGTCAATTCATGCAATTTTCAATTAAGGCATAATCCCATATTTGTTTCTTTCAGAGTTCACTCATCATTCTTTTTTGTCTAGCTTTTAACTTATTTGTTTTTACATTCGGGTTAATGTAACGAACTGATCATTCACTATACCCCAGGTTACATACTGCCAGTGATACTAACAGCGTTAGTGACAGTAACATGTGTTGTACTCACTACCACTGTGTAAAGCATGACATTAGCTGTTACAGAAATTCTATTTTTCTATTGATTGATTGATATATAATATTACTATCAACTATCTGAATATGCGCTACAATTAACTGTCATATGTAGACTCCTTGAAAGTGAACTCTTGGCAGATTATAACCACAGAATACCAACCTCATACAGTTCATGAGGTTGTCTGTTTCCAATGAATTATTAGTCATCCTATACCTAAGTTAAACTGTTGAATTGACGTTTCTTGCACGGCTGGTATGTGTCATGTGGAAATGGGACTGTCAGTAGACCAAAAACGAGGCTAAGATAGGTCTTGGTCAAAAACATGTAGAAATGACCAATGAAATAACTTATTCTTTGTGTCACATTTCTGTAATTTAGACATAACTCTGTCTCTGTAGTGTTAAAAAAACCAACAGAAAATAAAACAATCAGATATTACCCCTCTCCAAGCCCTAATTCTCTAACATCTTGCAACAGCGGAGGGCAAATAAAGGCCTGGCATTCATAATAAAAGAAGGTAGAGGACTTGGGTAAATATAAAAAGGCAGTGAGGAGAGGACAGAGGTCCATTGGTCGCGGACGACCCCTGAAATTTTCATGTCCACAGAGAGATTTCATCCCTCCAGCTCCAGTAATAGCCCCTACGGTTCCAGTAGCTACTCCTTCTGGTCCTATCCCGCTCTTTACATAATGCTTACGACATCATCACTTTTGGACTGTATTGATCGTACGGTAGGCCTTTTTTCAGGGTAAGAATTGGGTACTTGGTTGACTTCTTTTAAACTAAACCAAGCACGAAGAACAGTTAATGTGGATTATGCTGTTGTGTCAGTGTTAAATTTCTGTTGCAATTTGAGAACAAATTATGAATCCTCGGAGTCCTCTTGCTTCTCGTTCATCATAAGAAAATGCCTATATAATAATAATATAAATAATACAAAATAATTATATATAATAATATAGGTACATACTTCTTCACCACAGAGTGTGATCCCATTCCATAGAACTTTATTTCTCATTCAATTAGACTTTTAGTCTAGATGATTCAGAGACTTAATTTTCCAAGAATGACAGTTACCATACCATTTCTACGATTTCGAGAAAAATTTCTTCTAATAGACGTGATGAATTACTAATATTATAATTATTAAATGTCGTTTTAATTTCCACGAGCACTTAGATTCGTATTGCGATGTCTGACTCAGAACAATATTTTTTTATTCGAATAAATCATAATTTTTTTTATAGGCAATAATATATGGATAAAAAAAACTCTCTACTCCAAGCATACTTTACTGATTAATTAGATGACGTTTCGGTCACTGCTTTGTCTATTTTCAAATCTAATGCCTGTATTGATTTCACAGTGCTGTGCATTCTTATCGGATTCTTAGCAGTGTTGGATATTGACGATTTCTAACTCCCAGAAATTATTATATTTAACACTTTGTGACCCTTAGAAAAGAATATTATTCTGAAATCTTAATTTTATGTCCACGTATCTATCGATAAGAATATGTTTGTGTTAATTGAATACTTATAAAAATAATTTTAATCATATTTGGACGTGCTAGAAAAGGCTATGGAATATTTCGAAATATGTTGAATAAATTCAGAAAAAAAGTCTTAGAAAAATAAAGCAAATAAAAACAAATATATAAATGTTAATGAAAGCTAATAGTATTAGTTCATAATACAAGTATAGAAACAACGTGTTAATTACGCTAATACTTATTTTTTAATAATAGGGAGGATTATTACTGATATTCCAGAAGTTTAAAAGTGCTAAAGTACAAGTTACTATTATACAAGTCAGTGTAATTGTATTAATTTAAATCGACAAGACTAATGTAGTATTAGTTTGTACTTTATTATGAAACAGGACCCAGGTCTATATCTAATAGTATCTTAAACGTAACGTTGGCGAACCATTTTGACTCTTATTCCTTTCACACAACCCGGCTTAAATAGAAAAATTACAGGTTGGTTAGTCAAGAATCGTTATTGTTTTGGATTGATGTATTTAATATTCTTTCATAACAAAAGTTGTATCCTGATTAATCGTTACTATTTAATAAATTGAGATTATTAAATTAATAATTGGAGAATTATTTATCGCCGAATGATTTTATAAAGTTCGTTTTGATTGCTTATGGCATTTTTTATGGCCACGATAATGAGTGCAAGCAAACCAAATTAACCGTTTCGCTTGAAATTAGTTTTAGCTGAGAACTGTTCCAAGAAAATTCCTGTTTTTTTAGATGAAGTTTTGCTAAAAATCGGTTTCTGGGTGTTACCCGTTATTTGTGTATCACCCACAACCTGCTTAGTTTTCTTTTCCTCTTCCAGCTTCATTAAAGCTTAAAACTTTCTCCTTGTTTACTGTAACCTATCAAAAATCTATATTGCAATGAAAATACAACTACTTTTATTTATTTAGTCTTTAAAAAGAGTGATTGTTAAAAATTACGGTTTTAATTATTGGAAATTAATTAAAATTCTCTATTGGAACTGCTGAACGGTTTTAAAATATATTGGGTAAAAAATCGTCAAGCCATTATGATTAGCTTCATGAAGAGCTATGTTTTATCATAATACGTTCAGAAAAATATAACTGATGTTAAAAAAAAAAAAAATTAAATTTAGAATACAAGTTTAGGGTGATATTTATAAAAAAGAAATGAAAAGTAGTCGTTTTTAATTAATTTTTTTTTATTAAAAAGAAAACATTTTTAACATTTAAAACATTCTTTTAAATTAAATACATATCTTTTTTTAGGAAATATACTTTAAAAACTCAAACCATCTGCTTGGCTGTAATCAAAATTTTAAGCCATTACATATGTTAGTTCCTAGTTGGTCGGTTTTATGGTATTTATCATATTCCGTAAGTTATTTTCGCTTATACTTGCATAAACGTATGTTCCACTACATTTTTGTATTTAGAATATGGCTAGTCTGATTTGGCCTAAATTTGAAGTAAAGTTGAGGATTAGTTTAAAATTGGTTTTGTACGAATTTTATCAGATTCTGTCAACTACTATCACTTTCGCTTGAATATACGTGTTTTCTTGTTTAACTTTTTTTTTTTAAGGGAGTTTGGGATCTATATAAATATGGTCACTTCATAATTTTATCAAATTTCACTCTCTACTTTCGCTGAAGCATGCTCAAAATTTTATTTCTTGAAACGTATATTTCAAACGCGGCTCCTTCCTTTATATTTTATTATAAAACAAAAAAAAGAAGTATATTCTTAAGCCCTGAAATTATTTACATATTTACGCAGTAGAAGTTATATAAAAATATAACCTATTTTATTTTTTTAGTCTCAAGAAAAGCTTATTGTTAAAAATTATCATATTAATTGTTGGAAATTAATTAAAATTCTATATTTAAGCTACTGAACGGTTTTTAAATATATTACCTTCTACTAGACTGGATTAAAATTTGTTAAGCCATTATTAATTGATTCATGAAGAGCTAAATCATAATAAATTTGAAAAAATATAATGAATGTTGAAAAAAGAATGTAAAATTTAGAATGCAAGAATCCAAGTTTAGGGTGGTATTGAATAACAATAAATCAAAAGTAGTTCACTTCTATAATTTTCTAAAAAATTAAATACATTGATTTTGTTAGGAAATATATTTGTTTCAAACACGGCTCCTCCGCTATAATTTATTATAAAACGAAAAAAAAAAATTCTTGAGCCATGAAATTATTTACATACTTACCCAGCAGGAATTTAAAAAATATTAGTTCTTTTAGTTGCTTTGTTGAACTGTTTTAAAATATATTACATTCTACTAAATTGGGTTAAAATTCCCTAAGCCATTACTAATTGATTAAGGAAGAGCTAAATCGTAATACGTTTGAAAAAATATAATGGATGTTATAAAAAAAAAAAAATGTAAAATTTAGTAAAAAAAAAAAGTAAATAAAATTATTTACAAACTTACCCAGTAGGAATTGTGAGGGCTGACCTATGCCCTTGGCAGACTTTTTTGTGGGTCATGGAAATACTTCCATAAGGATATCGGAACTTATGTTCATGTTTATGTGCTTTACCGATCTACTTGAAGAGAAATTCAATTCGAAATCATGGCTGCAGTGAACCTAACAGAGAATTACATTTGAAGACAACTCCGTTGAGGAATCCAATTGTCCCATGGCTTTATTGTGGCCCAAGGGTGAGACAGTTGCCTAGCTGGCTCATTAAGATTCACCGCTTTCCTCGTTCACTGCATTCTCTCTATTAAGCACTTAAAATTGCCCGTTGTCATCTTAATTGTTTCAGTGGTTTGAAAGCTTGCACTTACTATTGTCAAATAAGCAAAATTGATTCGTATCCGGCTGTGACAGATATTTATTTATTCTGTAGCCGTGAGTTTACTCTAAACCCTCAGGAGTCCTCAGGGATCCACCCGAGCTCATAAACTGGGTACCCTTATAGTACAAGAGCCGGGAAGAAAAAAAGGCAGTTATCTCACCCCAATTTTTGATTACTTTACTGAAAACTAGGTATAATTACTTATTTAGTCAAAATTGATGAGTCTGCAGTATAGATAGGGGGAATAAAAAATGGCGGCTGTTTCAAAACCTTAAAAAAACATTAGTTTTTCATTCGGAGCTCTATCTTATAAACTACCAATAACACTAGAAACTCTAAGAGAACATTATTTAAATAAGAGTAAATTTGCTGAAATATTTACCCTAAAAGAGCTATTTACGTCCAATATTTCTCGAGATATAGCTTTTTAAAAAGCAAAATTTCTTAAAAATCTACTGAAAGATTAGTAGTTAGTTAATTTATTTTGAGAAATCTATATCTCAGGAACTATGTGACGTACAGATGTCTATTAGCACTCACATTAGAGTTAGTGTAATGAACTATAAATAAGTTTATGACCTTTACCTTCGTAGGAATAGTAGTTTTCATGGTGTTTGCTAAAATAAATTGATTTATAGTTGTTTAAACAATAAGTTTGATTTATGAAAAACTTTATTTCAGAAACCATTGGACGTACAGATGTCTGCCAGCGCTCATATTAAAGCTAGTTAAATTTACTAAAAAATAGTTTTATATTTATCTTTGTAGGAATAGTAGTTTTTATTATATTTGACAAAATAAATTCACAAAATGTTAATTTCTAGCTGCTCGTATAAAATTATTGTTTTTTGAAAAAATATATCTCTAATTTCATAAGACGCACATATGTCCGTCAAAACTCAAAATAAAGGAAATTTAACTTACTATAGAGTAGTTTATTACACTTATCTTCGAGGGGGTAGTAGTTTTTATGATATTCACAGATGAATATAAATTTGGCAAATAAAGATTTGTCCGAACAACTATAAATCAATTTATTTTAGCAAATTTCTTGTAAACAATTACTCCTACGAAGATAAACATCATAAACTACTTATAGTCCATTAAACTAGCCTTAATTTGAGTGCTAATACACATCTGTACGTCAAATGGCTCTTGAGATGTACATTTTTAAAAATAAATCTACTAACTACTGATCCTTCAGTACGTCCCATACAACATTTTTATGAAATGTTGCTTTTTAAAAAGCCATATCTCAAAAACTATTTAACGTAAATAACTCTATTAGGGCTCATATTTTAGCAAATTTACTCTTCTTTAAATGACGTTCTCTTAGGTTTTCTTGTGTTGTTCCTACTTTCTAAGATACAGCCCCCATTTTTTATTGCCCCTACCTATACTTGGCAGACTCATCAATTTTGACTATTAATTATACATATTTTTCATTAAAGTAATCAGAAATTGGGGTGAGATAACTGCCTTTTTTCTCCTCTTGGGCTCTTGTACTGTTAGTTTGGGAAAAACCTGGTGGTCGACTTATATATGTTGATAAGAAAGGGAATCTTCTGATTCTTCTAATAAATTTATAACCAGTACTCACGTAGAATATATATGTTAAGATCTTGTAATATTACGACTCGAGTTGTTGATGAAAATATACGTTACCTGATTCCAAGTCTCGTAAAATGGCTTGTGTGTATGTGAACAGCTCAGCTGAACAATAAAAACTCGATCGACTGGAACTGGAATTCCATATTTATGGTTTGTATATCCCTGGAATGTTTGTGTAATGTTTTCGATAAAATTGACTGACCGGAAGTGCCACTTTATTGAATCTATTTTTCTCATCTCTTCTACTTTCTCAAAAACGGCTAGAACGATTTTGATTAAACTGGTTATGTCAAAGTACAATTTAATGATATTTAATATCAGGAAGGCCTTGTCTCCGCTGAAATAGTTTGACAGAATTTTCAAAATAGCTTTCTCAGAAGTACCTTTAATTTTGTTTGTTTGAAAATAACCATTTCACATCTTCTCCAATATTGAACAATGAATAAATATAAACTATAACGGATTTAATTGTTAATTATATGAGATAACAGTTTTTTTTTCCTAGATTGAAAAGACATTTTAATAAGGGCCTGTAACACAACTCTTATCTAGCTGTGGAAAGATATAGATAAAAAACAGATATATTTACGTATAAGGTAATGTAAAATGATGAAAAGCGCATTCATATAAGGTTTGTTCTGACGATTTTCAACCAGCCAGGCGCAAACAGTATAAATACAAAAATATATTTGAAATTAAAATTAAAAAAATTCCCATATATCAACAGAACTAAAACTAATAAAGGATGTATGAAAAATAAGGAATCCAATATCCCTATAAGTTCATTCTATGAAGGTTCCCGTAAATTACATCTCTGAATTTTCGTGAAATTTTGCTTGATACACAATTTTGAAATTATAAAACTATTAACTACGAAATGAATTTGATAAAAAGTTGTGCTAAAATTGCTAATAAATTATGAATATAATTTTAAAGGATTTATTTCATGCTCTTTAACTTAACAAAGCTCCTACCTTAACCCGTTTCGAGATCTTAGGACCAATTTTTAACTTATAAAATTATTGGCAACCATAAGGAAATCATACAAACATTTCAATGACTAATTTCATTAATACTCATTTTCAACGAATTTTGGATGGTTGATAATGGATATTTAGTTTAAACAGACTGTCCTATAGTACCATTTAATAATATTTCTCTTACCCCTGTCGAACAAAGCCGCTACTTTGGACAACATTTGGTTCAGCCACTAACTTGTTATCCAAATAAAAATATAGGAAACTGTACGTCGATTTATACTATTACAGCACTTACTGGAAAAACTTTCTAAACTTCCAATCCATTACAAAAGACGGATCTACATACTTGTAATAAGGCCAATCTAGACATCCAGTGTTGAGCTTTGGGGCTCCACTAAACCTTTGAATTCCTCTGGTATCAAATCCTTACAATCCGAAATCATTCGTAAAATCCTCAATCCTCCTTACTTTCCACTAATAAAGTCATCCATAAAGACTTTAATGTTGCATATACTAGATATCCTAACCCCCCAAACCAACTAATTTCTAACCTTGCTTTTTCTTCCATTCAGACAAAAATAAGATGACATCGAGACCTTCTAATGTATAAATGTTATTAGAGTGCTACCAATGGGTAGTTTAATTACATGTCTATATCATACCATTATAATCTAACTTCAAACTACTATATGAATTTTTATCTAAATATAGTTATAAATGTCAATAATTTTTTTAAAAATTTAACTTCAATTTACAATTTTTTAACAATGTATATAATTTCTTTCAACAACATTTATATAAATTTTTAAAATATTTTATGTAGTTAATGAAAAGAATGTAGGGATATATTTTCATGAAACATATTGTCAAGTGCATTTAAAAAAAAAAAAGTTTAATTTTTCATTCAACGAACTTTTACACAAAAGTACTTAACGCTTTTTCATAATTTTCAGAAATGCCCAAGTTCGGTGAACCCATCGCCAATTTGACGGTGGCCGTTGGACGGGAAGCTGTTCTGACCTGCATCGTTGAGGATCTTGGAGCTTATAAGGTAAGTAGTCTTCTACAATCGCTCATTATTAAAAGAACATTTAATCTCATTAAGTCATTAATCATAATGACTCACAGCCAATTAATCAAATCATAAGTCAATAAAGCTTAGTAGACTCTAGTAAGACATAATAAAATAATAAATGTCAATGTTAAGATAGCTTAAAACTATTAGAAACATTAAAATTAAGTAAAGTAGGGTTTTTAAAAATATTTGTAGGTATTCATGACAAATAAGATACAAATACTTAAGATTAATGAAAAAACGATAAATATTATCAAGTTATATCTAGATTTTGGATAGGAAAATTTCTTTTAATCTTTGTTGATATATGTTTGTCGTATATTTTAGGTTAGAAAACATAATAATTTATATTTAAATTTTTAGGATTACTTCAATTTTTTTAATTTGTGAATTGATATATAATTGTAAAACTAGCTGTAGTAAGCTATGATTTATTGTCTTATTTATTTGAAATTTACTGTATAATTTTATGACTTTTGATTTAATTATTATTGATTAATTTTGAATACCAATGAAATAAGTTAATGGATAATCGGCCCGAAACAATGTTAGGATGTTGAAATCAAGTAAATATGTCATAAAAGGGCAATCTTCCGAGAAATGTTCAATGTTAATTCTACTGCAAGCGGGGTGGCTGAGTGGTAAGGCAATGTACTATTAAATCCATGGACCCAGATTCGAATCCTGTTATATATATCGGCTGTGGCAGATGTTTATTTATTCTGTTACTGTAACCATGAGTCAACCCCGTGGGTTTGGGATCTACTCAGCCTCATAAAGTAGAGATCTTTAATTGGGGAAAAAGTCGGCGTTTGAACTTTATTCTGACCAAATCACCTTCTTGCACAACTGTTAGTCTAGTAATATTTCTTCATTAAGTACTAAACCCCAAACCCTTTATCTGTTGTAGCGGTACAGAGTTATTTGTTATTTTAATTCTACTGAAGTCGAGATAGACTTTAGAAGTCTTTTTTTTCATAGTTAGGAAAAAATATGAGGATACTATTTAGAAAGATGATTTTTAATAAGAAATTTTTATAAAGTCTTAATAAAAGAGCCCTACTGTAGTGATTATAAGATGTCTGGCTTTGAAACATTACAATTAAATGAGTTGCAAATCTTTTATGCCAAAGTTGTTAAGATTACTCTAAGCAGTGAGTATATATCACAAATTATAATCCATGAACTTTGGTTACTTTTTGACAATCCTACTAGATTTGAGATAGTATATATGGGGACCGCAGTTGAAAAAGAAAATCCTGTTTACAGTAAAATATATGGAATTTGGAACACGACAATTTCAAAATGAAACTAAAACTTATTTTTTTGTTTGAAGTGCTATTATTAAAAAAAACTATATCTTTAATGTATAAATATACACTAAATCGCCAATTATACTTTTTGAATTTTATCCAGTTCACTATATTATATAGACCGATTTTTATTATTCAATGTTTGAGTCAGCTATTTATTCCTTTGTCCATACACACTTTTGAAAAATATACCAGATAGAGTGTACCGTTCAAGATCGTTCAATATATCCTGATAGGTACAATTAAATTATTTAGCATATTACATATAATAAACATTACTTCCCCTTACTCCAATTCATGTTTATGTTTTGGAATAATGTACTGTTTCTATTCGGTTTGTCTTTATTTAGACCCTTGATGTGATATGAGCTTTACTGAATCATAATTTTCTGTCTTGATGATGTTTTATGTTGGAATGTCCTTATTATATTCTAAAAAAAAATTATTTTATCAATTTCCATTTATTTTTTTAATTACAGATTACTATTCTATGATATACTTAAAAATTATTTTTTTTCAAAATAGTAATGTAATACTATTTTTACTATATTAAGCCCGAATCTAATTTTCATTCAGATTTTACCCCCACCAGGGATAACAAGTAATATACTTGATTAGTAAAATATGCATTACTGAAAGCGGAGAGATTGGAGATCTTCTGAAAGGATTTTCCATAGCCCTCCTGATATTCAGAAGAAGCTGGAATTGGATTTATAGGGGCTCAATGTAGAAAGTATTGATTAAATTAATCATTCAGAAAAAAATCTCGCTTAATAATGTTATAAGAGTTTTAATAAAGTAATAAAAAAAATATTACTGGATAGAAATCTAATCTTATTAAGTTTCTAGCAGGGATAATAGGAAATAAATGGGAACTGTTATATTGCTTTGGTATTTTTTCTTTTCTTTTTATTTTAAAAAAGAATAAAACAAGCTGCCACAATAAAGAGAAATAAATATTGGCATTCTAAGTATTCATGTAAACCAATTATAAAGACTAAGCAAAAAAGCAGAAGAAGAAAAGAAAAAAAAATAATACTAACAAATCTAAAAGAATACAATATATGATATCTATAAATCGATATAATAAAATATGATTAAATAATAACATAATAATTTTATAGAAGAAAAAAGAAAAGTAAATTTAAATAAATTTAGAATAAATACATTTAACACAAGTAGGGATTAAAGACCGATTCTGGCGCAGGGGTCAATGAGCCGTGACATTTGACCTTTGACCCTACCTTAACCACTCCCGTGACCTTGACCTTTGACCACTGACCCTACCTTACCCACTCCCGTGACCTTGACTTTGAGCCTCGACCCTACCTTGACCACTGGTCACGGCTAATTGACCCCTGCGCCAGAATCGGTTTTTTATCCCTACTAACACACATTATTAGATTTATTCATTACTTACATTTGTTTCTGGGAACTCTGTACCAAACATTATAGCCTTCATATTGAAGTTAGAGCAGTACCTCCCAGAGTCTAAGACGTTTCTCTCTGTCTTGTCACAGGTATTTGAAACAAGTGGAGGTTGATTTAGAGCGCTCATAATTTAAGTGAAGAAGCTGGTAGTTGCTCTAGGCAATTCGGCTATTGCCAGAAGCTGCCAAATCTGAAAAAAAAATCCGGCCTATGATCACGGAGAATAAAATTGACTGTAATCAATATAATCGTAGTTATAAAATCAGGTAAAGGTGGGCTGGAAACTTATAGTATGCAATATGAAGTTGGCAAAGATAGGATCGTTTTCCTTTCCTTCAATAATAGTACCAGACCAACGGGAATAACTACATGAACTCTGAGGAACAAAAGCGAAAAAATAAATAAAGCGTGGAATCATCTAAAGAATAATGGAGATATAATAATAATTTATTTTCCAATCTGTTATTTATTTATTTTTTTTACCAAGAATAGTAGCATATTAGAAATATATACCGTTACCAATTGAAATGTAAGAAAAATACGATGTCTACGAAAATTCCTTGATATTACTTTCCCTCCATCTTCAGCTTTCCCTACCCCTAAGATAAATAAGTCTAGGAGATGAGCTGAGGTACGTAAACCCATAAAAAGTAAGCGGATGGATATGAAGAGGGGACACACAATATGTAAAGATAAGCCGATCTGCAAATGCGTCAGAGCCCACTATGGTTCTACCCACCCCCTTCACCCACCCTCCTCACCCAACCCTATAATGGCCCATATCAGGGAATATCCTTAGCACCTTATCTGCTTAAGGTGATAACGGATTACTTACACCATTCCCCTTTCAGCTCCCTGTTTTATACAAAAGGATTTCATTTAGGTCCATTGATAGGATCCTCTAGGTCTGTCTCGCATCTCTTGTTTAAACCTTTAACATTACAATTATCTAAATGACAATTATCATTTAAAGTTTATATAATTGCATAATATGTTATATTATAAAAGCTCGAAATTAAAACGGACAAAAATCGGAAATCTGAATAATAATAATAATAATAATAAATTCTTTATGTATTATGGAGAGGCGAGAGGGATGCGCTGCGATCTTTTGAGCTCTGCTCTACCCCTCACACGTGGGGGATAGAGTGGGCTCAGAGATCCTCAGGTCGATTGTGTAAATATAAATATTGTGTAAAAATGCGACTAGAGATTATATTATTTTATCATTTCGTTATTTTATTTATTTATTTTTTTCATACATATAGTTTGATTATGTTCATTTTGTTTATCCTTCTGTTTGTATATATTTTAAGAGAGTTTTTTTTCATTCATTTATTTATTTTATTCTTATTGTATTTTATTTTAGTTTGAATGTGATCATTCATCACTATTACCTATTGCCCACAACTGTGTGGCAGATTGTAATATATATCAATAAATAAAAAATATTTAGTAAACAATTTGCACAGAGTTAAAGTTTTTAAAAATTTTGATTACGAATAAGGAAACCCGTTTTAATTCTATTGGAACTGGATGTATAGGAAATGATAGAATAAAAGGATTTGAAGTGTAACGCAGCGATAGCAGGAGGAATGGAATTCAGTAAGGTAGAGGATCCGATAAGGAAGAATTTGTCAAAAGTTGGAGTTAGGAAGGGCATGGTATACAAATCTAAAGATCGGGAACCAATAATGTGAATATGAACTGAGGATTTGAATTTAAGGTCATCAGAGATGTATGATGGATGGCGGTGTCACATACCTTGATTGAAGAAGGATGTAAATAATTCTATGGTAGAAAGGGCAATGCAATTTTAAGTTCTCACAAAATCGGAATAACGAGGTGTCTCTGGGAATCCTAACTAACTAGAAAGAAGAGAATGAACTTGGTATACATATGTTCGCCAAGAGAATAAACTATAAGGTATGGATGTGTGTACCAACATAATGGACTAGGTTTACATATGCTTGGTCGCATATTCAAAAAAGCCGGCATGGGAAAGTTATTATTAATATAGATTTAGTAATATCGATTTAATTCTGTTTAAGATATCCATAATATGAAGTCTGGCCATAATAGAGAGTTAATAAAGTGTTTAATCCAACATTAAATGGCCCAAAATATTTGAAAATCTTAATATAAAAATAACATTTGGCTAATTAATTAATTTACAATTAATTATTCAATCAAACAGATACAGTCCTCAATCAAAATAATTAAGTGGCGGCGAGTTCGATACGCCAAATTTCAATTTAGTTCTATGATGTGAATAAACTCATAATTTAATGCTAACATTTGATTTTTAGATTTTATTCGGAATAAAAGTTTCAAATTAAGTAAAACTGGGCCCAAATAAAACATACCTGTATTATACACTGAGCTATTTGAGAAGGATTGTTTTCTAAAGGATCAAGCTCTGAATTAAATTATTCTTCTAAATTATTTCTAAAATCTTTTTTAGGTAAATCAGCCAGATTAAAAATTACCATGTTAATATTTGGAGTTCCTCTGATTCATGAAATTATAAATCCATATATAGTGTTTTGTAATTTTTTTTTTAACTAGGTCCTGCTATTTAGGTAATTGTCTCTACATAAGCAATTATCTAAGCTAAAACAGCTTGCGCCAAAATAAAAAGATTGAAAAATAAATGACGTTTAGGTTTTTTTGCATACTTGTAAATTATCCCGTGGTAATAAATAAATTAAAATTAAGATACGAGAAGAGAGTATTTAAAAAAAAAAATTTGTTTAATTGATTGTCACTTCTAGAAAATTGATAATAATCGTATTTAAAATTGTATATACATCAAAACTTATAAAAACTTTAGAAAAAAAAATAAACAAAATAACTTTGAACAATTTAAAATTAATATGTATATATCAATTATAAATTAAAATATTCAATGTTGTGCATGAAAAAGAAAATTTTTAATTTTTTTGAACTTATAATATGTTATTATTTATGAAAAAATTAAAGGATGTTTAATATAGATGAGCTTATAATTATTACGGAGTAGTAAATATTCACAGAAGATCAGTTCACATTTTATCTTCAAAAACATCAGGAGAGCTGTGAAATACCTTTAGCCCAGCTGTTGCGTATATGCAGCTGTTCTCAGAACTCTGGGCCTTCAAGATTTTTGAAAGTATAAGTTTCCATTTCCTAGCTAAAAATTTCTTTTTCAGTAGAATATGGTTGTAGCGAAGTGCTCAGTGTTGATGTAGATGTAGTTGTTGTTGTTGTCTGGGGCTTTATGGCGTAAAACCCTGAGGTCATCAACGCCCATGTTTCGCGCGTTATAATTCTATTTCATTTATATTTCTAATTATATTTCTCTTGCTTACCAGCTAGATGATATTTCATTTTTCATCGGAAGACTTATTTCTTAGGGTATCGAAATGGCCGCGCCCTGACCTGGAAGAGCAAGTGCTTGTTTAGCTGCAATGTCCGCCAGTTCTTTCCAGCCATCCCCACGTGACCCGGCACCAATATAAAGAAAACAGTTTTTCCCAAGTTTTCCAGCATGTTGGTATAATTGTGAACTTTTATGATTGCCGGGTGTTTCGGGTACATGATCTTCATGGCTTTTAGTGAAGAGTTGGTAATGATAACTATGTTAGTATTCGTCACTGTCATGAAGAAGTGGAGTACTGAGGCTATTGCATGTAATTCAGCTGTATATACACTGCATAATTTATGCAGTTTTATTTTATGGGTTGAGTTATTTATGATGAAAGAGGATACTGTGGATTCGTCAGATTTTGATCCATCAGTATATATCAAAAAAGGATCAGGAATATTTTGACAAAGATATGAGAACCTAGTTCTATATTCAGTAGGTGACGTACTACTTTTGGGAAATCGGGATAATTGGAGCATTGTATTTGGTAGCCTGTGTATCCATGGAGGATTGATGACTTCCGGGATGTACAGAGGTATGTAGATGTAGTCAAAAAAATAATAATAAAAAAAATGTACAACTCAAAAAACAAAACCCCCTTGACCTGTTAACAATAATTCTCAAACTGCCTTGACTTAAAAAAATAAATATAACTATTATTCTACAAAAAAATTTAAATTTAAAATAATGAACTTTGGAAATGTTTCATATTATACTAGTTATTTTAATATATAGTTATACACGAAATTGGTTGGTTAGAATCAAAATAAAAATTCTAAATAAAGTATGCTCAAACCCACAAACATTCTTAAAGATCTTTTTACCACTAATTATGCCAATCAGAACTCATTTCTGATGGGTATTTAATTACCCGTGGGAGATTCAATTATAATCTTTATTCTCCAATTACCGCTACAATAGACTGCGATTCGTTAGCGTTTATTGTCGCTATAGGGATAATTAAGTAGATCGGGGCACATTGAATATCCAGGGGAGAGATAAGATCCAAACCTCTTCCAGGCAGCTATCAGATCCCAGGCGCTGCGGGCAATTTAGATAGCGGCCCACTGCATTATCCTAAGTGCGCACGGGATCTTCTCAAAAGATCATTTTCAGGCCAAGTTCTGATCTGTGTTCCACTTCATACCCGTCTGCGGAAATATGATTTGAGTTTGGTTAGATAGTGAACGACAAGAAAAACGACGATAATTTGTTAATATAACTATGAACATATTTCTTTTATGATTTTGTGATTTTAGAATTTATTTGACGATAAAATTTGAACTTCCAATAAAGATTTCTAGCGCAAAATAAAAAAAAAACAAAAAAGAAATTAAAAAATGGAGTTCTACCTGGGTTTAAGGAAGCTCCCTCAAACATATTGAATGATAACTCAAAATGCTGCCAGTGGGAGACAAAGCTTTACCCAATGTCTAGTGATTAGGTATCCAATAAGTGATAACAAAGATGAAGAGTGACCACAGCCTATCTAAGTCAACTCTATTTTGCTGGTATTCAACTACCACTCAGAATGAGTGACTTGTTAAATTAACACAATCAGGCAGGGAAAAGAAGTAGGATGAGAGAACTGAGTAACACAGAACAAGATCTAATCTTCAAGATCTACAGAAGCTCAATATCAGAAATAACCATCAAGTAAATGGTCATATCAATCATGATTAATCTATAGTCAAAATTTAACTAACCCAACTAATTTAAACTGTAACTACTTTTGGTTAAATATATATCAATTGTCATAATGTATACAAGAATAAAAACTAAAATCACTATTTGGCCATGATTCATTAAATCATATATCCACTAAATACAGTTCACTCCATAAAAATCCATAACGAGTAAATTTTATAATAATCAATCACTGCAGATTTTGATTAATCTCAGACTGTGGTGATTGAACAACCTAGAATCATTTTATGACTAACCTTATTTTCAGTTTTTTTTTGGGGGGGGGACTTCCCTAATATACTAAATAATAAGGTGATTTTTTTTTTTTTTTTAGTTTAGGTAATACTTTTGCTAATAATTTTGAATGCTTTATCTAGAAAAAGTTAAAATGAGTTAATGTTAACCGAAGCAATTGAGAGGTATGAAGTAATATTGAGCTAGAATTAACTACGTCTATCTATAGTCAATTT
>NW_027114913.1:203399-205699 GCF_000696795.3 Halyomorpha halys
AGTAAAACAATTTGGTGTTTTAAGATACGAATAAATCATCCCTGTTGGTACTATTCTGGTTTTATTCTAAGTTCAAAGTTTTGAATGATAATAATAGAAAATCATTAAAAAGTGATGAATAACTCTGAAGTAAACACAGAGGAAAATTCTCAAAGGATTTTAAATTGGATTTGTTCAATCTGCTGACAAAGGACTACTTGCTTTTATTGACTAATTAACCTAGTGTCAGTTAAGTTTATTAAGATAACAAAGAAACAATGAAACCTAGAAGGCTTGTAAATTCCAGTTGGTAGGTATCTATTTGATTTGCCTTTTATACAATTTAATATTCTCGTGGTGGTTAATTTGTGCAATAATAGCATCTCAAATCTATAAAAGGTACATAATTTCATGCTATGGGATTATAGCCTATAAACCTGAAGTTATGTCTAATATTAAGGGCCGAATTCATAGACAGTGCTGAATTAACTCTTGACCGGGGTGAATCTTGATGCATTTCATTTAACCTATTCAGAAATAAAGGTACTGGAGAAATTTACCACAGGGTAATCTCTATAACTGGAATGTCAAGGGAACTATGATTTTCTATCACTAAGGGGTGGTTGCACCATCACAGTTAAAACTACAATTTCTTAACTCTCGAATAAAATCAATTATCCAATGTTAACTTTCTAATCTGGTGGTAAGCGTACATAAAATGATATTATAAACGAAAGGGGGAAGAAATAAGGAAAATAAGATAAAGATTTAAAATTAAATATCCTTTGAAACAAATCATATATACAAAATAACATTCTCTTAAGCCAACAAAGCGTCATGAACGGGGGCATCGAAAATGAACCTAACACATGCATTAAATACCCTCTGAAGAATTGATATGTCTTTGCCGTGCATATATGTAAATAATACACTACAATAATCGATGTGTGGTGCTATTAATGTCTGAACGAGATGTTTTCGTACAAACATAAGCACCATTCTCTATTCCTACGTAACTTGCCCAATATTTCTAAAACATTTCCGGGATGTACTAACTGCATGGTCAATCAAGTGATGAAGAGAATGTTACACCCAAGAGCACTGAAGTTTGAGAGTATTCAATTGGTATATGAATTTTGAATAATTTCATACGATTATGGTTTTACATAAAATTTGCTAACAAAAAATATTGCTTTTGTCTTTGATAGGTTCAACGTGAGTTTCAGGTGGCAATGATTTATCTAACATCTTGATTTATTTTGTCTATAGTTTCAATTATCAGGACGCGATGACATAAACATGATAATATCATCGGCGTATATGTGATATTTGTATGATTAAGTATCGACATATTAAGACATATCTGGTACGTATAAAAGAAAGAGTAACGGTCTCAGTACTGAGCCTAAGTTTAAGTAGGGAACAGTACAAAGAACCTTCCATTGCACCAATTTGATCTGTTATCTAGCGGAGTTGTATTGCTCCATTTTTTTCTAAATTCAATATAATTAATTTGATTCAGTCACACTGTACTGGCTTCCAAGTTATTCATGTTTCCTTGCCTAGAGCAAGTAACTGAATGGGGGGGGGGAGCAGAGCTTGGCTCTCATTTGAAGGTAGGGTGAAAAACAGCGTTAACATTTTAAAATTTAAATCTTAATCAGTTGTTTCAGCAAGACCCCATTCTCAATTCATGATATGTATAGGATTCACAAAACATTAACTACCATTATTCTGAAGTTCTGAATAAAATTAATTATAGAACCCCACACAATTCGTAGCAAATGACTCACTGGTCAGTATGCATATTTAAATATGAATTTCATTCCACTTAGTTAAATGTTACCAATTCGTATATGACTATTTTAAAACTGCAATGTTCATAAAGAATAAGCTTTGAATATTTTAATGAGTACGACATTATGAAAAATAAAGATGTTGAAGTAGAGTCCTGTTTTTCAACCCACTTCTATTGTTTTAAATTTCAACCGGAATACATTTTTCTTTTATGTATTTGAGCACTGCTGGACCCCAATTACCCAGCGGTCTCTCTCAAAGGGCCCGGAGCCTCTGGGATAAAAACTGTTAGCAGCTGATACAATTGTTCCATTCTTTGAAAACAGAGGGGATTCGCCTTGACCTGGTTGAGACCGCTTCATTGCTGAGTGGGAGGACTTTTTTCCTTTGAGTATCTTGGCCGTTTCTATTCCAATTAGAAACAATGAAAGAAAACGGCCAATATATAATCATATTGAAAATATTAACTATAGTAAATACTTTTAAATAAGAACTTTAATATTTGTATTTTTACTATTACACTA
>NW_027114913.1:205749-207957 GCF_000696795.3 Halyomorpha halys
CATATTATATACTAGGATACATATACCACTATTTCTAATGGTTATAAATCCTGATTTGAACTTTTATTGGGCGCCAATTTTTAGATAACCTGAAATTTTGGTGATTATTATTTATCTTTTTATATATTTGAACAAATATTATAAGTACAGCTTTCTATTTCTTTAAAACACAAAATATAAATCAATATTTACATAAAATATTGAAAAAATAATAAAACATATAATCGAAATTACGGAATTTTATTGTTAAATTTGTTCTGAAATTTTATACTATCTGAATTACCATATTTAAAGATTCATCATTCTATATATTAAATTTGGATTTGTTATCCTGATATCCAAATGTATTTTGATTGGAGGGATATCTAATATTATTTGAGTATCTATATTTTAAATAATTGTCTATTAAAATTCTGTTCGTAGAAAAATCATATTACTTTTAACATATAGTGCAATGGGTAGTTTCACTGCTCGCCTATAACATTCCATTTTATCTGAGATCAAATTTACTAAATGTATTATAATGTGCAGTTGTAAATAGCAATAAATAAATAAATAATAAAAAACTTTTAACACTATTTTGTTGTATTGTAACTACTTTTTGAACTCTATTAATGAAAAAATATTGTTAAATAAATGCAATTTTTGCCTTTTGTCATTTAATATATTTATTTAAGGTGTAGACTGCAAAAACACAGTTTGACTAAAACTTTAACTATCTTCACTAACTGATTTATAATAAATGTGTAATTAATAATGCATATTTAAAAACTAAAGGAGTTTTCAATCAAAAATCCATTAATAATAAGAATAGATATGGAAAGTAATTGTTGGTTGTTCTAAATGGGAAAATAATACTTTTTCTCTCCGGAGAATAAAAGTTAATCCCATTGAAAATTTAATAACCTTTTCTGAATATATTTTAATTAACTAATTTGTATATCATAAAATGAATTATATAATTGCTCTCATAACTTAATTATTTAGCTTACATAACATAATTGGATTCTATATTATTTACAAAAACTGGAATGTGGTTGCTATTGGGATTGTAAATCTTGTTATTTTAATTAATTATCCTATTTTTTCAACATAATTATTTCCTTTTCTCTGGAACCATTATAACCTTTCCTTATTTTCTTTTTAATATATTTATTTTAATTAAAAAAAACAAGAAAATATTTATTTTGTTTTCAAAAATATGGTTCCTATCTAATATTATTGCGGAAATATTATTTATATAGATAGTTTAATATTTTTTTCTAATCTAATTCAAGATATGGTTCAACCGTATATGCCTTTCTTGTGACATCAATCCTCCTTATAAAAAAAATGTATATTTATGACATTTTAGAGTTCTGTATAATCTAATATATTATTATATTTCACTTCCAAAGCCAAGATAATTTTCAGGTATGTTGTATGGATCGTCCCTCTCGACAAACAAAAATTTTCGAGCTCTCAACCTTGTGACTTTTATCATCTCGAAAAAAAAAACACTTTTCCTGACTTCATCTCATTAATTCACATTTAATTTATTTTAGGAAAAACAGCTATTGAAAATAAATTACATTTCCTGCTAGTTTTATTCGTAGTATGTAGGAAAATTCTAAATAGCTTCAGTATATGGGGATATCAATATATATTTATATGCTGTTTTTCCTCACTAAATTGTGTTCTTAAGGGTTAAATTCACAAATACGTATACGTATTTATATATATACTATATATTTTTTAAATTTATTCATGGTTGATTAAATTTCAAATATGATACATAATTTCTATTGACTCACAAGTAGATGGCGAGAAATATAGTTCAGCGTTCTTATAGTCTAGTGGGTGGATTATGAACTGATATTTAATCCATTATGTAAGTGTGATTGTAATGCGTGTGATTTTGTGGTAAACGTAGTTAAATTGAACACTGAAAAAAAATCAACATTTTATAAACATATATATTTCAGTAAAATAAAACTTGAAGATAGATCCTTAATTAAATTTTAATGATACTCACAAAATTGTGAGTTCACGTAATTGTGAGTGCACAAAAATGCATCAATTTTTTTTTTTACTTTGGTCTAGATGGCAATATTGATGTGATACTACAACTTATCATTTCACACATGTATTTTCTATTTGCTGCTCTGTTTTCACATATCTATCCTTCCTAAAATCCCTCTGAAGGAAAGATATGATACATTATATATA
>NW_027114913.1:208007-212184 GCF_000696795.3 Halyomorpha halys
TATATATTCATTTATAGTTTGACTTCTATGGATAAATACGATTAAAACGGGGCAAAATGGCACATTTCCAGTTTTTTTTTTTGGGCTTCCATTATTTGGAATAATCACGGTCGATGTGATAATTTTCGCACATTTTTTTACTTGAACGAAACAATCTTTTTTTTGGTCCACCGCTTTTAGGTCCACTGGCAGTATTAAAAAAAAAAAGTGGTTTAAAGACCAACTTATTTTAAAAGATCATTTCAAGTGAAATCATTCTCAATTCGTTAAATATAATTTTAACCATATTAAATGAGTGAGTTAAATAAAAATTAAAAGAAAATAAATATTTTGAGGACAAAAGAAAAATTAATATATTTTTATTTATTTTAATATATTTATTGAAGTTTTCAACTATAAATTATATAATACATTCAGTAAATTTGACTTTAGTTAAAATGGAATGTTTCAAGCGTGTAGAGAAATTACGCATTAAAAAGAATATTTTTTTAATGACCTTTAACTTATATTTCTTGTTAATTATATAGTCATAAATAAATTTATTTTTCCAAAATATTTTAATGTCACCGATTGATTTGGAACTTTTAATCGAAAATCGAGGATAATTTTTTTAATAGCTCTATTCGGTGAAAGAGATATTTTGAAATTAGATTTATTCACTTATAGAATAATAAAGCAACGCTTGTTGAAGTACAGACCTAAAGGTTTTACAAAGATTGATGATAAAAGCTCCAGCATGAGAACAAATCGCATAGGTCCCACCCCTGAGACACAATATAAGACAGTGCATCTACTTCTTGGACAGGGAAATTGGATAGGATCTTGACGTCGGAGGAGCCGGCTGCATTTCAATGCGGTCCCTGTCAGATCCGCTGTATCTCTTTGGAATTTCCTCGATGTACTTTCTGTTTCCATCTTACCTGCTTTGGCAAAACATTGCGGTGGAAATTGACTTTACTAGGGTTCTTTTCATATCAAGATTTCAAACGACAAAGGAATCATTGAGTAAGTATTGGTTTTCAAGGACATATATTTTACATGTTTAATTTTAACATCCAGTTGAGGTATGACGATACTTAGTTTTCGTTACAAATAATTTTTAATTCGAACGTTAAAAAAAAATATTGATGTTTATGTAATATTATGTTCTAATGTAATGACGAGGCCTTAATTGGCGAAACGTTGACTGTTTATTAACTAAGTCGTTTTTGGGTGACATTGAAAGTTTTTTTTTTGGAATCCCTCTCCATCCCTATTTTAATGAAATACACGTGAGCTTTGATTTAATATCTCACAAACTTCTTTAAAAATTGGATTTTTTATTACTTCGACACATGTTGAAGAAGTAGTAAAGTTAATCGATATAATCAAAGATCGATTGAAAAGTTTATTTATTTTTTGATTCATTAAAAAGCTGAACTGACCTTTTTTTTTCTACTGTACTAGTGTATGAGAAGTGTCCGCAACAAGATTCGTTGTCCATTTTTTAAATGTGTTTGTAAATTGTGAGAAAGTTCTAGTCGAAATAAATAATATAGTCGAAATATAATATAATATAAATAAATAATGAATTCCTTTTCCTTCTAAATGGTACAACAAGGTTCTTTTAATTAGATTTAGTCATTAGTAATATTGATTCAGGCTTATAAGTAAGTATTACTTCATTTTGTACTTCATACATATATGAAGTAATACTTTTTGAAACGCGTTTCCGGAAAAAAACTCTATTCTACTTTATGTTCACATTGCCATGTTTTTTTTTTAAATTCCCTTTTCTTAATTCCTTATACTAACTTGATTTTTGTTTTAAAAATGACCAATAAGCTATAATAGATATAAGGACTTAGAAGGATTCGTACACAAAGTATGCTTCCAGTAATAAATTTTATTTAGATTTAGTTTACTTACAAAATTGAGTACATTGAGTATCTCTTACAAAAAATTATCATCAGAATAAGTTGAATATATAAACGATATGAAGATAATTTAGCTATAGGGAAACCATATTTCCCGGTATTCCCTTTGTGTGAATAAATTTAACACTCCTTACAATATAATTATGTGGACTGAATGTCAGGATGATCAAGGAGGTTTTGTTAGAGTACAGAATAGAACATTTTAAGATTTTCCTTATAGCTTGTTAAGTCATTTAATCAATTATCTTACCTCCATTGTTATCACCTTTCCAAAGATGTCATAAACTTTTTATTCTTTTACAATAGTTGGAAAACCGCAAGATTTATGGGTGTGAATTATGTTCTCTTACACAATGGGAAGAACAGCGCCTTATGGTATTTGAAAATAAAGTCTTACGCAAAATATTTGGAAGAAAAAAAGGATAAATTAACGGAAGAATTCAGGAGATTACAAAACGCTGATTTGAGGGAAGTGCACCAAGTAAATGTAATTCAGGTTAAAGCATTGGCGTTTAAGTTTGTTGGACTTAGTAACGAGCTGATCTCTAAAATGTTAATAAACATTGAACCGACGGATCAACGTCCGAGGGATAAACCGAACGTAGATGGGAGGATTGCTTTAAAACTGATTTAGTAGATTTGGGATTGGAAGGGCGTCACTGGACAGATGTAATTTGAGGACGAGTGATGGTTTCGGCAACGAACCTTCGGTCCTGCAAAGCCTTTTTAATTAGTACTTTCTTAAACGCTTTACCAACTGTCCTTGTTTTCTTTTTTTTACTTTATCTATCTAAATTAAAAAATAAATTAAAATATTTCATATTTGCCCATGAAGGGGCAGGGGTGCAATACTTTGTAAGGAAGTACTGTTACTAAACTAACGGTTGTGAAAGGAGGTGACTTGGTCGAAATAACACTTGACCGCCATATTTTTACCCAATTAATTGTACACTTTATGAGGCTGAGTGGACCCCGGAGGGCTCCTGAACCTACAGGGCTGATTCAACGGCTTGAAGAAACAGATAATAATTATCTGCCACAACGGAATTTGAGTCCGGGTCCTTGGAGTTAGTAGTCCTTTGCCTTACCAATGATCTACCCACTCCCACTTATTTAAGCTATATATGATATTTATGGCCATATCCATCCATCTTAAGGTATGAAAAATATACCTATATACTTATATATAGGTAGACCTCGCATTATTTGAAACAAAAGATTTTTTTTTTTAATATTGATTAGTACACTAAAGCTAGTTGCCCATTAGAGTTGGTGTTCAGGTTTAAAAATCTGAAGAAAAGATGATTTTTCCAGGTATGTTATAAACAGTTTTCGACTATCCGACTGTTATGCTTTTTTCCACTTTCCTGAAAATATCGTTCAGAAAAAGCAATTTTTTTCATAAACTTGTTTTCACTTTATTTTAGACCAAACAATATTATTGCCTATGTTAAAGACCACTAAATTTTCTGTGAGCTTCATACATGGGAAATTGCAGAGGTTAGCACCATAAACTGCTTCCTTTATTAGAAAATAGTTATCAATTAACTAACCGACGGAGCGTGGGCAGGACTATGCAATAATGAACCACGGTCCTATATGTTTATAGATAGACATATATATTCAGTGAACCATGACAATTAGCAATGGCTGCATTAATGCCTATTCGGAACTAACCGTACTAATTAAGCGGGAGCTACATCGGAATGGACAGATTTAAATCGCCCCCGGGAGGCATCGGCGAGGGGTGCATTATGCATCCAGATCGGCCAGGATTACGGGGTGCCCCCCTAGGCCCCATCAATCCACGCCCTTTCTGATATGGCTGTTATTAGCGGTGCTTAGGCCCCAACTACTATTCTGTCATCTAGCTGTTGTGTTGGATATAATTTAATGCATCACTGTCTCATCGAATGATTTGGTCAGCAAATATTAACTTAATTGTATTTTTATTTCATTACCAAATATATTTGTATTTTATTAAGTACATTTATCCCTTTAGAGAATTTTAAAATTTGCAAGGTGATTTAATGTAATATAACAATGATTAGAACTTTGAATGAAAAGGTACTTTTCCTGTTTTAATTATTTATATTCTATCATTAATAAACAATAATGTTTCGGGGTTGTCACCCTATCATTAGTAATACAATTAAGAATAATGAAACAAAATTAATGCACGACTTTCAAAATAATTATTTATTTATAAATTTAATTTTAATAATCCTTTAACTGGAAGAGTCTTATGGAATTAAATGGAT
>NW_027114913.1:212234-248501 GCF_000696795.3 Halyomorpha halys
GTTTTTGTTTTCCTTTTGTAACTATGTGTTTGTATCTTTTTTAGCCCTGAAGAAGCCCTGCAACGTGGGGCGAAACGTTGGCTCATTAAATTAGTATATTTCCACTATTTGAGTTTTTCTTGACCGCACCCGGACCATATTCCTTTCAAAATATGTAATGTAGGAAAATGAAATTATTCTTTAAAAAAAAATAAAGTTCTATTTTTGTTTAATAAAAATAAGTTTGCAATTGTAAAAGTCGTTCAAAACTTTTTTTTTTTATCTGAAATTACTTTCTAAATTTCATTGTTTATTAAGATGACAGAATATTCCTAATACAGCTGGTAGTCAATATTTAGGGACATATGGTACTATACCACTTATTGCATGTCATTTATTTAAAAAAAAAAAACTGTTTTTCATAAAATCTTTTTTTTTATGTTTGATTTTGATTCTTATACCTTATTTAATATTTTCAAGGCTCTGAACGGCTATTTTGATCTCAAGAATAGGAAGCATTAGTTTTAACAATCGGTAATTTCAAGCATTTTAAGCCACCAGAAACCACCGAAAGAGAAAAACAAAACAGAAAATGAACAAAACATTTTATATATTTGTTAAAATATTACATGATTTAATGATGATAAAATAATTTCCGATATATAAGTTGGGACTAGCAATCATTCATCTGTTCTAACGGAACGTTTTTCGATAACTGATTTCCCCAATCTAAAGTAGAAATTGCTAAAGGGTTGGGGGAAGGGGAGGGGAGAAGGACATCAGAAATGGGACAATAAATCTTAGAGGCACTGAAGAAATAGGACTGAATATGAAAAGGACGAAAATGAGTGGAATGTAGACGCAGAAAAAGTGGGAAAGCTTTGGGTAACATAAGTCATTCTACAAATCTGCTGTTCAATATTACGCCTCTAGCATTTGGACAAATTAGGTCGCGTATATTTTTATTTCAGAGTTTCTTTAATAGTCAGTCTCTGTAATTAGGTAATAACTGACAAAAACCGATTTATGAAACTGAATCTTTTAAGGTTGAGTTAACAGTTTAAAAAAAGGTTTAAGTAAGTTTTTTTCTACGAATACTGTTTTTCGTAAGCTTGAGAAAAATATTGTCCTATCTTTATAGCTGCTTAAATCTCAGATTAGTTATTTCTAAAATACCTAATCTCTTCTGAAACTCCAATCATTCATAACAATATTTTCTATATATTAAGATAATTTATGTATATACATACAGTATCTTAATATATATTCGTAAATATATTTGTATTTAATATTATTTTCTACATTACTTTGTTCACATACAATCTCATTATAGTGCACATTTTTGCCTGAACATCTCAGTAGTCTCAGACACTGGGAAACAGTGGTTCGTCATAAAAAAAAAATTATTTACACCTGTCAACGTATATATGCACAGGACCTATACCTTTTAGGACGTAATGGGCACAGGATACTTCGTGGTTGAAAGGCATAATGGAATGACACCAGACATCTGCTCGATAAAGGGGTCGGCAGTCAAGCTCGCAGGATATGTCAATTATGCAATGTTACAAACACTTGTCGAGAAGTTTCTAGGACAGTTAGGAGAAGCTTAGGGGTGGAGCCACAAGAAGCTATCGGAAGGAATGATGACGCACAATGTGACCATGAGGGGGGGGGGGTAGCCAGAAGGAGGCACTAGAAGCTGGAAAGAGTTAGGACTTGAAGCTAGAGGCCTGAAGGATAATGACTTCCTGCGGACTCTCAGGCAGACATTTCCTCCACAGATAGGGTTAAAAGAAATAGATTGCAAGCTTAAACTTGCCTACATACAAAGGCATGCATCACCACTTGCAGCTTTCCACCCACCTCGCTAGGTACTCAGATATGATATAAAGATATTTTATGGCTAGAGCGTTTATCTGAATCATTTCATTGTATTATATTATTCGTAGGTATATTAAACTGTAAATAAATAGTTTTTTATTTGTGTAGTTTTAAGACTTATATGATCCAATAATACTTCCTGATATATTATGTATTCAATAGTAATGATATTTTTTGAAAATATCTAATTGGTAACTGGTAAACACGCTATTGAAATAGTAATCCAATGATAATAGTGCTAAGGACTCAATTATTTTAAAGTGATAGAAATAATTTTGGATAATTACCATTAGTAATTATCCTGCCATGACATAGATAGGAAACATAGCAAAATCTAGATGTATCCAGAAATATGTAAGTTAGAGATTGTTATATAATTATTATATAAATAATAACTAACAATGTTCTGATACTATGAATTATATGTTAAAGCTGTTATTTTATTAGATTGTCCTTGATGATATCGGCCGAAACGTTGGACATGTGATTGTGTTTTGATAAATAACTTTAAGACAATTTTTCTTATTAATTATAAATTATTTATTTTCATTTCCTGCATGAATGTAAAGCTTCTTTTTTCTTTAGTAACGAGGAAGAGAAAAAAAAATTAACACTTCAATCGAAGGTTTGAGGGCCGTATATAAATTCCTTTTTAAATAGACTTCTAAGAGCATTTAATTTCATTTACATGTAAATGTATTTATCTGTATTTTATTTTTTACTTTTTCATCTCAATTCTTATTTTCAATTAAATAGAATTCTAAAAATCTATTTTCAATGACTGTGTTTATTTATTAATGTTCCTGTTTCAATCCTAAAAATACAACAGGGGTATGAAAATGGGTTGTATGAAAGAGCTGTTTCCAATTAAATCATCTTTAGCTTATAAGTCTTACACCGTTGAAGTTACAAAGAGTAGGGAACATGGATGAAAGCTGGATCAGGAACACCATAGCCAATCGAAAGTTAAAAAAATTTTCAAATTTGATTTGAAGATGGATCTGAATACAGAAAACCAACTGATCTGAATATCTTAGAACACCAATCTGGGAAACAATTGTTGATGACATACATTCTTAGTAATATGAAAAAGAGGAATCCAACAATTTTCATAAGGGTATATTTTGTCCTTTTTTAGCTGAATTAAAGGTTTATATCTAATGTAACTTATATTTGCAAGCTCACTTTTCGCTCTTAAGTTATAATTTAATCGGTATAATCATTTTTTATTAATTATCATTGGAACCTAACACTATTACAAACCGAGAGGCCTCGGAATATCTGATTTTGTCCCTGGCCAAAAATTATGCCGACCCCAGAGACTAATCCGGAAAGGGAGGGCCATTAAGAACTCATCCTGATTTCATTTGCAGCCCGACAGAGCTTTGATTAATGTTGCGGGGGTGTTGTATACAACCCAAATCTCCCCCTCCACCCCTCATCGTGTATACAGCACCCCTCCCCCTACCCGTCCTGTATACACATGGCCTATTATAATCTTATCTAACGCTGAAATAATTAAACAACACCGGCATTCCTTGTTCTGTTTTACAGGCCAGGAGGTTATTTTATAATGGATCCACAAATTTTGTATATAATTTACTTCACCAATTAATTAATAGCTGTAATAATTTTATGTTATTGAACTTGGGTTCCTGCACAGCATTTTATAAAAATAATGTTAATTTGAAACACCAATTGATTGTTTACACACCGGTGTTAGAAATTAAAAAAAAAAATACTGCTAATTATGTTACTATAAATTTTCTTTTCTTGACCTTGGTATGACGTAGCTCCAACTGCTATAAATATCATTTTAAGCCACAGAGAGTGGCAATTTATATTGTTATGTATTGTCTCGGGATTTAGTCGGAATGCCAGGATAATCATTGAAGGCAATTATCCAAAAATAAATGAATTAATCAATTTATAATGAGTTTTGCAAAACTATCATTATTATTGGATTATTTTCCAAAGGCTTGTTGTGTGTTTACCAGTTACCAATTAAATACCTTTTTATTTATAAAATGTTGTTACCACTAACTATATAATATACTGGCGGGGGTGTTGTGTAATATAATTGTAAACTATGTAAAAGAACTAAGTATTTGATAAGTATTTATTTAAAATGATGTTATTAAAATGAATGAAATGATTCAGATAAATGGTTGCCATAAAATATCTATTATTACATTATTACCTAATATATATATCTGAATGAGTGCTGAGTGGTTTGGGTGGTGCGTGGAGTAACGTGAGTGTCATCTTGTGCATAAGGGATGGCGTCTCATAGTCGTTCTAAGGACTTCGTCTGGTCAAAGTGCATCTTGCCCTCGTTTTCGGTGTTCTTACTTCTGCTGCTTCTACTGCTTCTCCCTCTGTCTGTGTTCTATTTACTTCTGTACTTCTCTCCTAGCCAGACCCCCCTCTCGTTCGTAGAGACGTTACCTTTCCGGTACCTTATTTTCCATTGGCTATCATCAGCCACCCCCAAGAAAAATACGTTAAAAGAGGTGGTACACTACTGGTACAAAGAGAAAGGTGTTTGGGGCAAGAGTTGTTTATGATTGACCTGACTACCGACAAGGCCAGCAGGCAATACCTGTTTTTAATAAATTTGTTCTGGAAGGACCCTTTCATCTGTGTCCCTTAGCCCTTGTATATAATTATAGTTGATTTGTATATAATTGTAATTGATTGAAAATAAATAAATAGGAGGTTAGAAAAACCGACACCGCTCGAGTTCAGCAGCAATAGATCTCAAATTGATAAGACTGCGTGTTCAATTACCATTCTTTCTGAGATGAATCAAAATCTGCGGCGATTGATTTTTATTAAATAGAACTGGTTCTGGATTTCGATATTTAGATAGAAGTGGACTGTATTTCGTGGATTTAAATGGATGAAACATGACCAAATTTTGATATGCCTATATTAATGTATTATTATTACAATTGATAATATATGTTTAACCAAAGGTGATTACAATTGGTATTAGTTAGGTTAGTTAAATTAATTTTGTTTATTGAATCCATTGATGAATTAGATTACAATTACTTGGTTTTGATTTATTCTGAAGACTTTTTCTTCTGCTGTAGTTCCCTCATCTTGATACCATTCGCCCTGCCTGGCGGAGTTCCCTACTCTCCTGAGTGATAGTTGCCCTAGGTAGCCTGTGTACACTTGTCCAGGGGTTTGATCTCACTCATGTGGTACCTGTTTACAGTCTCAAAGGGTACTACTTGCTAGTTCATTGTTATGCCACTAGGCGGTAGAATTTTAAGCTGCCATTCAATATGTTTAAGGTACTTTCTTAAACACTGCGCCTAACCACTGAGCTACGGACCCCCATGTTACGCCCATTTCATGTTAATATATGCAATATATGTTATATAAAAGTAAGTGAAAGTAACAAAATAAATTATTAAAATCAACTATAAAAGAAACATTTCAAGGTAGAGATTAATATTGCATTTTTTTAATCATTTGTTGTTTTATTTATTTATTTATCATCATGTATCATTATTTTTTTCTGAGTATCACGCTGATCCTAGTACGTACACATTGTATGATTTTTATGTAATACTTCTATGACTTTATTTTTTCAATCTACGCTTCCCATGTAGGGTGAGATACTCACTTATATGGGGAGAAAGGTCAAAGTTTATTGGCTGCTTTACGATATTATTATTGAAAGGTTATGGAAGCTAAAGAGGACAGAAGTAAAAAAAAAAATTGTTTATTGAATTTATTTGATTTAATACTTTTTTCAAGTGTGCCCTATTTATAAATCCCTCATGACATATTGAGATACGGAAATTATTGGCTGCCGACGTGAGGGTCCCGCTAGTAACATTATGAGTATAGAATAAGAAGTGATGGGCCTTTGGGAATTCCGCCAAAAATTCGCTCTTCCCATTTTCTGAATAGGGCGAGGATAAAAGGGAAGGAAAATAAAAATACGCTTATCCACGGAAGGGGTTTAAAAATATCACAAAGGTCGCAGGGAGTGATTTATAAAGCGGAGAATATGTTTTGTCGGATCGTGGCGTTTTTGGCATTTGTTAGCTAGAAAGAAAATGTCGAATGTCAGCAAAATGTCATTTCCTTTTTAGAAAAAAACAAAAAACACATTAGTCTTTTATCTATTTTATAAAACATATGTGTATATTTTTCTTTGTATTTTGTTCTCAAAATCAAAGTGTGTTTTCAATTTTTTTTTTTTTTTTAACTATACACACTTCAGGGACTCAGCATCTAAGTTATTGAAATCCTTCTTTTTATTTATTTAATGATTACAATCTTACACAGTCTTGGTTAGTGATAATTTAGTACATTCTTTCGAACATTTTTGTAAACAAATAGATAAAGAAAAATTAGAAACAGAATCAAAATATTTTTTCATTGATAAATAAGGATAAAACAAATGGGTAAATCACATTTTTACCCTTATATGTACAGTATTCACAAGGTCGGGTTAAGCATCCCCAAGCCCGCTCTAACCTACGTGACTGAGGGGTAAAGCAGGGCTCGTGAAGATCTCAGCGCATCCCTCTCACCGCGTGGCAATGAAGACTCAGTATGTGCGTTATTTAGAGTTTTTCCAAGTCTCAATGTTTGTCTTCCACCGAACCCGACTTAGAATTTCATTCCTACTTTCATCCATACCCTTTACACCTTCTAATCCCACTTATTTTTGCATACCTGTCTGTCCAGTTCCAAACGAATTAAAATGGATTTTCCTTATTTAAAATAAGAGTTTATAAAAACTGCTATATTAATTCTGTATATAATTTTTATTTTTAATTATTTTCGTTTAAGTTATTAATAGGAAAAGTTTATATTTTCTGGTTGAAAAATTCCATGGCGTTGCCTTAGGCTGTAGCTAGACTATCCCATCTTAGCTGGACTGATATCAACACCTTATAATGCCACAAGGCAATCAAAGGGAGAAGACTCAGTAAAATTAAATATACTAAATTTCACACATTATGTATATATGAAGTACTAATTCCATTTTAATGAAGGGTTCGAAAAAAAATTCCGGTTAAAACATAACAATTAATTTTCATGATTTGTATTTTTTTTCTACGTATTAATTACTTTGTGTATTTTATTTGTTACTCTAAGGCTCTATAGTCCATAAACTAATTTTGTTGTATTATTCTTAAGATGGGTCCATTACTTACCCAGAAAAAAATAATAATTTATTATTATTATACAGAAATGGATAATTTACCAAAAATTTCATTTTCAGTATAGAAAATTGAGGAATATTAAAAAAAAGAAGAAGAATAACAACAAAAACATATAAATAGTGAAGAAGCTACCTATGACTTTTACTTGGCAAACGGTTTTTAATATCAGAAAATATTAGGTAAAATAACTTACACGATTTCATTAATATTGGAGAATTTAATATTGGTTCGTTTATTCAACTGGATACTTTGTATAATAAACACAGAGGAGGAACCAATATGGTCCGGAATCGTCCGGCAATATATATAATAATATTCGGCTATATAGCGAAAACAAACAGGAGGGAAGCTAAACCCATATTTGATGTCAGGCCAACCCTGGGGTTGTTTGAGGAGTGGAGGGAAACCGTAGCCAATTATGACTGCCTTGGGTTTGTTGAGGACAGGGGATGGCTGAAGGGATCAGCGGCGTAATCCCGGCTGTTAATTTCTGGTTAGCCCCACCCTGTCCTTCCGGGCCTCTTATCTAATTAAAGGTAAGGGAAAGAAACTGGGTCGCTGATATATTTCACCAATCTACTCAAGTTGGCTTCACTTATTTATGGAATCATTTCCTAGATTCTTAGACTTTCAATTAAAAACATTTTATGTACGTTTATCTGAATTTGTGAAGATATACATACATGATCAACAAAATTAAAAAAAATAAAATAAATAGATTAATAAATTTGAATGGAGAAACAACTGTATATTTAATATTACCAATAAATAATTATTAAACATAACATAATGTTACCAATACATTCTAAAAGTGTGCAAAATAAATTGATAGTTGCAAGGGATCATTTTTATATTATTTGACTGATTTTTCTAAACCTTAGGAGTTGGGTAAAGAAGAATCGACTTTTTGAATATATTTTGACTTGAAATATTTGTACTGATTTTCTTGATAACAAACTTTATTTTGGATTGTATTTTTTCATTTTTGTTTTTGTACCTCCTATCTGGTCATGTTTAACATACGTGAGGAGGGTACACGACCTTTCTAACCAGAGTTGAAGGTTCGAATTTTCATTCCGTAGGACTGTCACGAAATAAAAGTCATAGCTACTAGGTTTTTAGTTATCTGCTTTTTCTTTTTTTTCTTTTTTAGAAAACTACTGGGCCTAACCATTACTTTTTGGACTGAAATAAAATTGAGTTTATAATTACAAGGGTTTCATTACTTTGTAATTACTGTTTTTAGAACAAAGGTTATACAAGGGATGATTTTTCAAAATCACGCTGATTTTCTCTGATTTAGGGTACTTCATAAGAGTCTCATCCCCGGAAGGCTCCCGAATTCATATTCTTGACTCACGGCTACTGTAACAGAATAAATAATTACTTTTCTGCTACAGCCGGATTCGAACTCGAGCCCTTAGAGTTAGTAGCATAGTGGAAGAATGATTTTGACGATAATTTTACAAATAAAGAGATAATTACGACTACCTTTGGCTTTTTCGGAAAAATATTAATACTTGAAGTGCTTGATCTTAAAAAACATTGGTCTTATAGGACTAAAGTTGGTTTCAAATTGTATCAAATACAATGTACTTTTAAAACAAAAAAAAAATATTCGATTTCGTGCGCTTAAAATCCGAAATATCGTTTTAGTTCTTACAAAAGCGAACTTCATCAATTTTGTGTTGTCCGGTGTTACCCTTTAAAAATTTTCTCCTAGATACTAATGCTAGTATCGTAGATATCTCAATATAGCTTTGGTATCTGTTACTAGATCGACGGTTGTTCTGGATTCTCTCCCCCCGTTCGATCAGGAGATATAAAGTATCACTGCATGGAAGACACCCTCTTGAATATTGCCTCAGCTAGAGCGAGCGCAGTAATCTGTTTATGATAATGGAAGTTCTGTTAGTGGGGTCCTTTTTATGCCAAGATCTTCCCCACCCAGCCGTGCAGGGAAACAGCCTTGTAAATGTATTATGGTTTCGTGGTTGGGATATTGCCCTTTGTCTCTCTTCCTGGAAGCAACCAAGCATACGATGGATACTTATATTTAATATTTAAACGGAATCAACTGAAACGTAGTAGTTAATTATTATTTATTCCGAAATTAGGCTCATGGTGTAAAGATGGTTTTCATAAACTATGAAAAAAAAGTTTTGTAACATAATCCATACTGAATTTGAATATACATGTGTAATTTAAAAAGATTCAACATTCAATGCAAGCAAAATACGTTACCGTATTTTTATACTGCCCATGTTTATGAATTCCATATCTCGAATAATCTTCTTTTATGGGTTTATTAATATCTTAAATCTTCTTCCTTTTCTTCTTTGTAGTGAATGGAGGTATAAAACATTTTTTTGAATTATTACTGTTTTATTGAGGAAAAGTAATACAATCAGCCACAATTAGTGGCAATGAATATTAGCATATTAAATATTCTTTCATGCCATGTATACAGGAAAAAAAGAACAAAAAGAAAGAAAAACAATAGTACTCACAAAATTAAAAAAATAAATAAAATGAAGTAATATAATATATTAAAAAAATAACAATTATGATATATATAAATAAAAATATAATCAAATAAAGTTAATAACATATACGTTGTTTTAATCAATCGTTTCTAAGTTAAAAGTAGCAAATTTAGGTCTTAATGTAATTGTATGATTTTAGACTACCCAATCATAAATATTTATTTTTTATGACCAGAAAGGGTCATTTCTGGCATACGGAAGGTGGAGGGGAGGGGGGGGGAGAATATTTAGAGGTTACCAACCTTTTCGAACAGTGTAGAGGTTAAGTTTTCATTTCATGGGACCGCCACGTAAATAAGAATCGACCGACCCCCAAGGTAATCAGTGAGGCAGTAACATTTCTCTATTTTTGGAATCCACTTTTTTTATAAATAATAATTGACTTCAGATAAATGTAATTGTTTGTACTATATCCTAAACTAATTGATATTTATTTATTCTCACTAAGAAGCAGATCCATCTATTTAATTTTGAAATTATTAATCTAAGTTTTAAATTTTGTTTTATAAAATCATTTTGTTATTTTTAATAGCGCGTTGAACTTAAGGTAATTGAGTTAACGTTATAGTAACTTTGTTGTATATAGAGTTTAAGCTAAATTTCTAAGAATAACTTTATAGCATTGAACGCTAAGTCTAGTGAATCCGTTGTTTAGAAGACAGGAGGACCTGGTGCAGTTCACAACTGTTGTTGACATCAAGTGGCATTTCTTTATCCTCTACTGACAGCTTAGGTCAAGATCTATAAAGATCCATGCGTGCTTTGGTATTTTAGTAAGCTAGGTTAATTGGTAAATTCCATTGATTTTCCAACATATCACACCTACACTATTACTGGAATAATTAAATTATTTTCATATTTATAATGATTTATATAAGGAAAATGTAAATTTTTCTTATTAATTAAACCATTAAAAATCAGTATATATACACTCTTATAATAAATACATAAAAAGGTTGTTACAATACTTAAAAATAAAAACTATTTTTCTATATTTATATTAACTATACTATTATAATACCGCTTAAAAAACCTGAATGTGCTTTAGAAAAAGGGTTTTAAACAAAGGATTAGTGAGGGTCCATAGTGATGGAGTTGCAGTGAAAGGCAGTTCAAGTAAAAAAGGGATTTGTCAAACGCAGCAGTTCAGTGAGATGGAGGGGGATGTAAGATAAACGGGACCTGGCTGTACGGGAACTGAGAATTTGAAATGAAGATTTTGTAGGATGTAAGAGGAGCGCTCAGTACTAATTACTTGGAATAGAAAGGAAGCTAGAAAATGCTGGCTTTGGAAGGAAGGATTGATCCATTTAAATTCGACGTAATAATTGGTTATGTGAGTTAACGAACGCTATAGTATTTAACAGCTATGATTATAAACAGACTATCATTATAAACTATATAGTATAAACTATAGACATCTGGCACATTTCGACAGACACTGACCATAGAGGAAGTGACCTTTCCTTAGTATTCTATATCAATGTAAAAAAGCAAGGGTTGACATTTAGGCAGGTATAAGCTGTCATCTCACAATGGACTTGCATCAGTCTAACTATTTTAAGTTTAACACATGTAAGTCAGCTCTCACGAGTCCTTAGGTCATGGTACCTTACTCCCAATTTCTTGGAAGTCTGGCCACCCTCTTTCTAGTCACGCCTTTTCCCCCCTCCCAGATATTTACTTCTAATTTCATAGGCTCTCTAGGCTCCACCTAATTTCCTAAATTATCTGATTGGTCCAAACTCCTTCTCCTATTTCACTATTCTTCCTACCCCCTCTTCTCAAGTGTTCATATATATTTCCTAGACTAGATAGCTAAGAAGAAGAAGAGAGACACTCTGTAACAGTGAAAGTAACATGTAGTTCTTGTAAATATGTTAGAACAAACTCATTTTAGTCTTCACTGATTTTTATGTTATTTAATTTGTGCGTCTCTCTGATGAAATCAGTCGTATTGAGCAATTGATAAGACGTTTAAGTTTAGCTCCGAGCTCTCCCGAGGGTCCACCGCATACCAGGGATATATAATGTGGAGAAAAACGGGAGAGGCAAATAAGAGTAGACGGGTTTTAAGGGGAAGGAAATAACAGATTATATTGAATGCCTGAGGGTCGCTATGGATCGACGGGAACTTTGGGAGATGTGTGGTTTTCAGAATAGATTTTGATAAAAAGTGACCCCAAGGTTTTTGAATGACGTATGGTATGAGATAGGAATATTTTTTAAGATAAGGTATTTTTAGGAGGTCCTAGAATAGATTTAAGGAGAGGGGGAGACCTGAATATGATGAATATAGTATATTATATAATATAAGTATTTTAAAAAATACGTAAATATATATTACAGATAATTCTGTTATTTGTTCTATTTCTTGTTTTTGTTTAGGATTGTTTTTGACTTTTGTAAATATTGCTTTGGTTACATTTTAGTTTATTTATGTATTGTATGAAGAGTTGTTTTATTTTATTCTTAGGTTTAAATTATGTATATACCATTTTCTTTGGGGAGCTTGGTAGTTTTTACTATATGTATATAGGATTTTATTTTTATTGTAAATTGTTTTCCTTTATTCTTTTTGTTTTCTATGTTATTATATTATATAGTTTATGAGGATTGTTCTTAAACTGGTGGGAGGGAGTTACGGCCTGAGTCTGCTGTTATCTCGATGTTAGCTGACTGTTACTGAGCCGATCAGCTGATTGTATGATATACTGATATACGCTGAGATGAATAAAGTATTTCAGTTGCAACCGAGAATGTAATTACTTGTTCCTTTTCTGGAGTTTTCACTTAACTTATATATATATATAAATATATATATATATATATATATATATATATATATATATATATATATATATATATATATATATATAAGGGGCAGAAAAAAAGTTATGAACAAAATTAAACGGTTTTGGTTTGCAGGTCATAAAGTATGCCCGCTCTTCATGGTTATTGTACACTCATCGATTCGTCTCTTTCTATTTCATATTTTACACACCACTCAGACCTCCTGTGTGTATACTTTTTGAGATTATTAAAGGAAATCATATATTTATTTGTAACATTCGATTCGCTCCCTTTAATTCAAACTGTCCAAAACATTATTTTCTTCTATCTAAAATCTGTTTCAACTATTCCAGATATGTTTTCACTGGTTCAATCTAATTTAATACCTTGAAGAATATAACTGCCATCCTATAGGAGATGAACTATATACGCTACTAATACAGTTATTATTAGCCTATTCAATATTTTTAATAACTAGAACGTGAAAAATAAACTTTATGTTATTTTGGAGTAACTTGATGTATTATTCATCGGCCATTAGGGGCGACCCATTCAGAAGCATGAATTCCACTAATTAATTCTTTATTAATTGACCAGAGATTGTTTTCAATGTAAACGATGTTCAAGTCTTGGTAGCATTACTGTTATTATTTGTAGATTGGTTAATTTTTAAATAAGCATATGTTCATCAACCAATTACATTAATCAATCAAAATGTTTATATTTAATAAATAAAAACTTTTTACGTAGTAAAATTATTCATGTATTTTTAGTAATTTTTCTGTAGCTTTTGTTTATTTATTTATGTAAGTTGTTTTTGTTTATTTATTATTTCATCAAGAAAGCCATATAGAACAAAAACTATCATTAGTTATTTCAAAGTATGTTTGAAGTTTTATTTCTAATTTCCTCAATAAAAAATTAGCCGAGTACAGTTTCACTTCTCGTTACTGGAAACACCACTTGATCCCTTTGTTGGGTTATTCAAGAGTTCAACAACTAATTTACTATGGAAAAATGTAGATTTAACCGTCTAAACCTCGGTTTACTTTACTGAGGAAAACTGGAAGCACGCCATGAATTATAATGAAACATTTACTGAATGGTTGAATAGCTTCGCTTAAGTTTGGGGAACGTAGAGTAAACATCAGATCTTGAACTGTTGTTGGTCGAAAGCAAAAGCCTTTGTACCGTTAGCCTTAACCAAATATCTCTATTTAGTTTGGCTTAACTAGTTCATGGTTAATTATCTGTTTATCGTCCATCGTTGGTAAAATTAACGAACAATTGAGCTAACCCTCTTAGTAGCAGTATTGTAAGTATTTGGAAACAGCTATTCGTTACAACAGGTTGAATGAATAATTTGAAACTTTCTTCTAGAATTTTGTATATATATATATAATATATAAGTTAAGTAACATGGAGAAGAGACTTAATCAAAAATAGTTAAAATGTAGACATTAAGAAGACTCCGACTAAACAATACTAACTTTATTTGGTTCAGTACCATGTACATATATAGAGTATATATACATCTCGAACAGCTATCTAGTCGATCACCTGACGGCCTTTGTCAACAGACATTTTACTCACCCGTAACTCACAATCTCCTGTAGACTATGGTCCCGATTTTTATGTTGCCCATTAGGTCACGCAGATTTTGTTTCTTCACTCGTTTACTCTTTTCCCTCTCAATACGAGGTTTGACTTTATCCCACAATTGCTACAGGACTAAACTGTTATTTATGACTCAATTGTTCTTCTCCAGTCACCGTGTCTCTATAATCTCTCCGCTGTTCGCACAGTCCCAAAAGAATTTCGAAGGGCGCGAATCCCATGACCATATGAACGGAGTGTTGTACGTTGCAATAGCTCGTTCCATCGCATCATCCGGATCCAATCTCTTTTCCAATTGGTTCACACGCAGATGGTGGCTGAGAGTGCTATGCAACTTCTCGATCCCTCCTCTGCTCTCTGGATGTCCCGGAGTGTTTTGATAACATACTACTTCTAATGCCTTCATTGCCTCTCTGATATGCTCAAATTCTCAACCCCCGTCCAACGATATACTGTCAGCGACTCTGTAAAATTGAAACCTAGCGCAAAGAGCCCGTAACACCGTCTCCGCCGACTATCTTTCACCAAATACCCCATTGCTATCTTGCGGAATAGATCCACGACTTGAATCCTTTCCAAGTGAAAGTGTCTAATTGTATGTCATTAAGCGGTACGCTCGCGGTTGGTGATTCCTCTAGTCTGGCTTGAGGGGGGGACACCTGTCATATTTTGTGCGGAGGCATACTTCACAGCTCCCAATAGTCTCCTGGATGGTGCGTTTCATGCCATACAAAAAGTATCGACGCCTCAATCCGTGCAGGGTTTCGTTCGATCCTCGGAGGTTTGTCTTTTCTAGGTGGTATGCCAGTGTCACCTCTTTCTTTCGTTCCGTATCTTGAATCGTTTCCACCATCAACATACAGCGAATGAAAGACCGATCCACCCCGATTTATTCTGATCTCCATGGTATCTTATCCAATAATACTGCGTTGCCTACATAAATATTGTGGGTCCTTCCGGGCTTAGACGCTTCTGTCAGGACTTTACAAATTTCGGCTTATAGGAACATTTTCTTCTCCTGGCTTATAGGTAATATCCATATTATATTGGTCCAAGATTTCCTTCTAGCAAGTGATCCGTGCTGATGATTCTTTTAGTTTTCCAACCCATTGAAGGTTTTTGTGGTCAGTTTGGACCCGAAATCTTCTTCCAAAAAGGTAGGGTCTAAAGTGATCCACTGCCCACACAATCCCCAACAACTCTCGTTCCAAAGCACTGTAACGATTCTCCGTCTCCGTGAGGCGTCTACTAGCGTAAGCTATTGGACCTTCCCCTTTCTCGTACTCCTGGGATGCCCCTTTCTCGTGCACCCAGCACATACTCACTGGCGCCCGACATAAGTGCAAGCTTCTGAAAGTCGGGAAATGCTAGAATCGGGTCCCTCTGCAACTGCTCTATACATTTCCGAATCCTATGTACCATGTTTGCCGTCACAACCAGCATTGAACCTTTCTTCATTAAATTGTTCAAGGACATAAGGTATTCAGCCATTTTTTCTATAATAATTTAACGCCCCCGAAAAGCGCTTGCGGGTACCACCTCTGCTTCACATTGACACCTTTCTTCTTTCAGCGAAATCTCATGTACTGTTTTCCCTGTTGCTGGGGTACATCCCCTTCTTTAAAAAAATGTCATCATATTCCTTCATGATATGGTCTTTCCTGATTATTAGCTTGCTTCAGATTCTCGTTACAGTTGTTGACAAATATATTGCTTCTTTCCGATCTTGATGTTCCAGTTTGGTGATTCTGTACCCTTGCGCCAACATTCCCTAGTAGGTCACACCCAATAATCATTTGGTAGTCTCGGGACATCTTTCCTACTACATGCACCCTAGCCCCATTAAGTGTCCCATCTTTCCGCACCCATGACATTTGCGGTCCTCTAGCCGACTGCTGGTTCTGGGTTTGGTTTGCCCTGATTTTCTGTCTCTTGTTTTCTCCCTACCGCTACCCTTGTACTCTCTTCTTCTTCAGGGACTGGACGTGTTTCTTGGCCGTTGATATTCTGTCCGGGTCCACCCCTCTTCTTCTCCATTCGGGCCTCCAACTCTCTAGCGTTTGTATTCTGAGATCTTTAGCACATTCCACAAACGAGCGCTCTCTTGGGGAATCTCTCATTTTTCCTCAGCTCTTTTGCTAACCGAACCTTTCGTACCATGGGTAGGAATTGCATCCGACTCTGTACCATGGATTGTTTTAATCATCTCGCTTAGTTTAACATTAATTCTGCTGTACCGTCCAAGGAGTTCCACGGCATCCTGCCCACTAGACTGTTTCAGTGTGTTTGTGTCTCTAATCATCATGAATATGTCTTCCTCTGGAGCACATCGTCCTCCTCCAAACGCCTTGTTTAATCTCTCCTTGATAACTCTCTTCATCCGCTGAATCTGATTGATGATGTTCCTAATCACTCTGCAGACGACTGCAGTTTAGTGCCTCCGCATCTTCGCTATCGAGTAGTTTTTCAACATTCATTGCTTCAATTCAGCTTTTTAGTCGGTCATCCCCTTTTATAAAATATCTCAGTTCTTCCGTTTCACCTGTAAACCGTTCCAAGCCAGAAATGACCTTTCTCAAGTCATGGGCGGTCCAATATACTCACGCTGTATTGTTTTTTTTTTCAATATATATATTATATAAGTTAACACTTATCGCAACCTAATTTAAATTTTCTCAGAAAGTACAAATTTTCAAATCAATTCCTTTAATAGGTTACTTTGATATAAATCACGAGGAAATATATATAAATAGCTTCAATGTTGAAAAAAATTAAAACTAAAGTTCTACTTTTATGAATTCAACTCTTAATTCATTAAATAGTACAGTTATATTAATATTAAAGTTTTAATGAAAATAAACATAACCCAGACGGGAACAACTATTCAGTTAATAAGCGAGAAGGCATATCAGGAGATTCCCTCATTTTCAATGTTGAATCCATTGAAATATTATTTACATATATTTTCTATGTAGCTTTGTAAATGAACGTCATCGCTAACTGATAGTGATATCAATTAATTTAAAATCCTCTTAATCAGGAAATTCAGTTTTCCAATTACAAGGGAGACGAAAAATCTAATTATTTTAGCATGTTAGCCATAATAGGTGACCATACATCCCTTGTAGTAGATCATGAGGTGGAAAAAAAAAGTGGTATCTTTTCTCACAGCCAAATAAAAAAAATATTATCCAAAATATTTATTTTTGTCCTGATGAATCTGATGCACAATACAAGAAAAGAAGAACTTCGTAAACCTCTGATTTCATGAGAAAGATTTATATAGATTATATGACGTTATCACTAACTCTACGACATATTGTCTTCGGAACTTATAATAATAATAGGCAAATCATATATCGACGTTCGTTTAAATAAAATATTACTATACCAGAAACCAAATGCCTCGGATTGTTAACCTTAATGCTTTCAAAATGAATATCGTTCGCTCACCTTTCTATATTCTCTGTTTCAACCATTTTTTTTTCATTTTTTAAAATGATACAGTATCTCCTTTTACAATTCGCATTATCGAATAACACGCTTGCTGGAGCGAATAAGAAAATAGGGTTTTATCTCAGAGCCTGGAGATGGAACAAATGGAGCCATCCTGCTGGAGATCCTTCAATATCGTGCTCAATATCCCATGACCTTATCCGTTGTTCCGTCTGGCTGCAGGCATATGGAGAGCTGGAGAGTTGTGTAGAGGACAGGGCTTCTCTACCGAGATCTGTCAAATGGGTCCCTCATAAGAGGTTGTTCATGGCAGATGGAACAGTAATAAGAATTGCAGTTTATTTCATATTTTTATTAAATTATTTTTTCAATTTAAAAATAATTTAATGTTGCGCTCCTTTAATGATTTGGCCTTGTATTTATTGCGTTTGAGTGATTTGGTTATTAAAACAGTTTCTATATTTGAGGGATTTTCTCAAAAAAGTCAATATATTGATGGTAGTACCAATAAGTAGATAAATTGAATTCTTATTGAAAACCAGGGGAGTATCCCCTGTCCGCCTAAAGTTTGATAAATCCCCATTTACATACCATAAAACTGTTTGTTAAATTGTACTGTAGGTAAAATAAAATATTACACGGTGATCACTAAAAACTTTTTCTTTATTTAATAGAGAGAAAATAACAACAGTCAACAATCAAAATAATGAAAACTGGTAGTTTAAGATACTAAATTAAATATTTTATTCCTCACTGTGGAAGGTGGGGGGATGTATGGTATACTAAACCACCACAACTTGACGGTATTGAAGGTATAGTAGATCAGTGTCTGTAATAATAAAATATTACATGATGATGTCAGACATTTTTTTTTTATTTTAGAGACGCGAATTTGAAACACCCTACTAGAAAAGTAAATTTTTTTTTTCTTATGGTTTTTGCTGTTAAATTTTAATTTGTAAAAAAAAAATCAATTTTAAAAAATGGTTATATTAAATTTTGAAAGAAATCTCATTTAAATAGATTTAATTTAAATTTTTTATAAAAATTATATTTCCCAGGCGTTTCCATACCTTTTTAGAGTTTATTTTTCTTAGAACCCAAAAACCTTTCTATATCGACCTCCCTCTAATAACTGGGATTTGAATTACTATGATGTGATGATGTTGTATGTAAATGTATGCATACCATCGTATAAAACTGCATCATTCAACACATGCTCAGTCGTTCGTAATACTTCCTTTTTGATTTATGTTTGTCAATCCTCTTTAACATTTCCCTTTGAACAACTTCCATTTACTTTGTATTGTAAAATCGCATCCATGAAAACAAAATTACTTTCTTTAACAATGATTTCTACTAGTCGATTTAACAGTGCATGTATTTGTAAATATCTTTTTTGTTTTCTCCCATTTCATTTAACACTTTACAATTTTCTATAATACTCTTTGATTAAACCTGGTTTTAGAATCACATTTAATGTTCTTTACACTAGAAACTACTTCTCTCTGAGTATAACTCATTAGGTAGGTAGGATGAACTCTGGTCGCTCTCCTATTCTTCACTAGAGTTAATTTAATCTGCACTAATTTATTTAAAAGGTTAATTAAACTTCGCTATACACAAAAATTTTGATACAGTTTATTTACATATGATCATTATTGTGTGGTATCATTCACAAAAAATTAAATTAATTTTGTTTTTCTTATTTATTCAAAAAGTATTCTTTGAGACAATTTTTGATTGTGTGAGTAAAGTTTGAACGATTTAAACGTAAAGTTTAAACTATCTAATTAACTTTAAGTCTTTAGGGCACTCTTCTCCTTGAATGATATTATTTTTTATTTAATTTCATAATTTTTACACGTAGCAGATTTAAGTAACAGTAAATTAATTATTGTTATTTAAAAAATGTATAATTTTCTGTCATATTTTAAAAGATCATTTTTAAATTCTACAAATGCCTAATAACGAATCTGTTAAGAAAAAAATTCTAATGATTTATTAACTAATTTTCATTGGTTAATTCATTTCATTATTTAATTTTTTAATTGCTAAAAATGTGTTATGCTTTGAATATACTAGAAAAACGTTTTAAGACAATGTTTTCATCAGGTAACACAACGGCCGTACTTTTAAAATTTCATCTAGAACAGCAGCGGGTAGGAAATCTCAGACCAGATTGCATCTATGATTCAGGAAGTCGTACCGGCTCAGCGGGTGGGGAGGTCTCTATTATTTACAAGGGCTGAGGACACAAACATTTCTCAATGTTCTACTCTGGCTAACTGCCCTTATATCTTCAAGTTCTAGATTTAAGTAATACATTACCTGATTAAAATCTGGTGGTATGACCAATATTAATAACTCATCCAGGATGACTAAAACAAGAATAGAATAATAGTAATGATAAGTTATGAATGGATTTGTGTTTTTACGTCGTTCTTCATTGCTAATATAAAATAATTTTAAACACTAAACGAACGTTTTAAATATAAATTGTATTATTTTGAAATTGAAAAAAAAAACAATATAAGTAAAGACGTTAAAGTATATTTCATATAAGTATAGAAATACAATGGTTTAAAATTTAATTAAGCTATTTATTTGGATAAATATAATATTACATTATATTTTTTGATATATTTAACAATATTTTAGCTCTCTTGCCGAGTTAATAAAATATTATGTCACAATCATCCTTAGAGCAGTTGAATACGTAGGAAAATGATGTAATGCCTGCATATTTGCCATTTATTGATTGCGACACTCCTTACATACCGTTTGAGCATCTAGTTTGAGATCCACTACTCTAAGGCTTTTTATTTTATTTTATTTTTATTTTTTTTACCACAACTTTATTTATTGATGAATATTACAAATATATTGATTAAATTAGTACAACTGCTATAACGTTGTTGGACAATAGATAATAGTGATAACTGATTACATTTATACTAAAATAAAATAACATAACAATAAAAATAAATAAATAAAATCTTTCTCTAAATATATACAGACAGAAAGATAAAGAAAATAAACATGTATGTGAAAAAATAAATAAATAAAATAATCACCAGTCTCATTTACACTCTTATATACAATACTTACACTATCGACCTGAGGAGCCCACTCTATCCCCAAAGTTTGAAAGGTAAAGTAGAGCTCTTTGAGATCCTTGCGCATTCCTCTCACAACGTCACTAGTAATACCCCAGTGGAGGCTGAGCAAGAGCGCTAAATCCGCAAACACTTGAGTGGAGCATCTGACCACTACCACTCTAAGAAATAGCGATAAATTTAAGTACATTTGGATTCCATTAGTAGTCTTAAAGAGAAGGTTACTTTATAGTAATGCTTTTCAAAAATTCGAAATCTATGTATCGTATTGTAATATATAATAAGGTTCAAATCGAGGTTCAGTTGAAGTGGCATAACCCATTTCTAAATTGGAAGTGGAACCTCTGGAAGTGACTCATCGGACCCACGGATTGGGAACCTCAGTTGTATTTCTGGTGTGCTTCTATTGCATTATCCGTAAAGCTAAGTAACCCTTGTCAATAACATAAAATAAATAATTTTATATTCTATAAAAATAACAATTTTTATAGTAAGCATAGATTTAATCTATGCTTACTATAAAAATAACAATTTTTTTTTTGCATCTTTGTTGTATGTAAACGTAAATAGTAATAGTAAACGAAAAGAAAATTTATTTATAGCATACAATATACTCTGAATGACATTATTATAATGAATAATTAGGTAGATCGTTATAATTAGTTTTTCTGGTTATAATTTTTAATGTGAAAAGTGATTTCACATACATAGCCTGCCTCTTTTTTTTTCCAACTTTTTGTTTAACGTTTGCACCTAAGAGAATAGAAACCCGGTGCAATGCTTACGTACCCACACCAAACTCTTCGTAGTATGTTAAAAATAATTTTTCCACTGTAAATACTCCTTTCATTGGTCGAGAGTGTTTTTTTTTTTTTTTTACTAAGGATTTACACATCATTACACCCAAAAGAAGTTGATGCTCCAGACATGAAGTATGGTGGCGTGTAAATAGGCGGACATGGAGCAGCACACCTGTTGCAGAGGTAATGTGTTTGGCCATTAGGGGTCGTGTCAAAGGCCTTACCGCAGTCATCGTCTTATGAATATATAAAGCTGCTCTGCCCTCATGGGTCGACCTCTGCCTTTTGTGAATGCGTCAGACATTAGGGATACCTTATCCCACATCCTAATTGTTCATTCAAACGAATCCGTCTGGTCTTTACAGCCAGAAGTTCAAGCTCACTACCCTATTTCGAATTGAAAAGACTAAATCATATTCATTCAGAATAGGAAAATGGACGTTTACGTTACATCTTATTCTATAATAATTTAATTACCTTGTATGATAATTAACTAATCTTGGATATACTCGTAAAAAACAGTAAGGAGAATACCTATTTGAAGAATTTGAAGGATATCCTAGAGCTCAGGTAGATAATATGCGGCTTTTGAGCCACTATGGCTTTAAGAATATTAGTCTGGAAAAACAGAGACGGGAGTCAAAATCAGAAAAATGCGAGATTGTCCGATATCTCTCGATCGCATTCAAATGTACACGGCTTCATTATCTTTTGTTTAAATATTGCATTCTTGCTCGGAATAAAGTCGATATTCGTTATGTCCTCTCTTGAATAACCATAAAATATGAAATATTAGAGCCACAGAAATATAACAATTTTGGTTCAAAATATGTTTTTAACATTACGTCATTAAATATGTTTTTCCCGAATCACTAACATAACAATAATTTCAATATTGTCATCCATCTCGCCGTTTTTAAATTTCAGGCACTTTTTAAATAATGCTCGATTTATCTTAAAGTCTGCTCTTCATGTTTTAAACAAATATTTCGAAAGTGATATAGGAATGTCGCTCCCTGGGGATCTTGGTGAGGCGGATCCGGGCGGGAAGGATTGCCATTTTTTTGTTATAACCTCCTCTTGTGAGTTAGTTATATCACAACAATATATAACACACTGTAATATACAATATACATATGAAAGTAATATTTTTTTATACGAGCATTATTTATTACCTTTTTGCTTCTTAAATAAAATTTTCAAAAATAGTCATTTAGGTTTTATGACTGAAATATTTTCATATTTTCTGCTTGGGGATAGTGAAAGTATTTTCTTATTATAACCTAATAACACAGTAGACTGTAAAGTAAAATCTCTGGTAAAGCTAATATAAATCTCTTAAACAAAACACTCGTGTATGTTTACCAGGAATGATCAATATAAAACACGGACTTAGGCATACTGGGTATCAGGTTATTTCTTTTAGAACTCTATGACAGTGGAGTTAAGTGATGGATTCTTCTTACATTTTGAGTTATTAAATATTTTTTAATGTAAACTGTGAATAAGTATATGTCAATACTGGTTTACTACTTAGATACAAAACATTGGATTAAGTAGGATCAGATGTAATGTAATATTGATGTTATAAAAAAAAGAAATGTTAGGTAATTGTTGGAAATATAATAAAGATCATCAGTAAGCTCAATTTAAATATTAAATAGAAAGAAATGAAATATATATTGCACCTGAAGATAGGGTTCTGAAATTATAGAACTTGTTTAATTTAATGTGTTTCTGAACAAAGGATAAATGGGAAGATATTTTCACTAAATCTAACTAGTTATTTAATACATAGGAAAGAGTCAATATCGCAATTTTCAAGATTTTTTGTTAAAATTGAAGGAAAACATTCAAAAGAAGAAAGATTCTTTCCTAAATATATTCCATGACATTTGTTTTAAATTAAACCAACAGTTTTTAAAAAGCAATGTCTTGGATAGTCTGATTTATGAAATTTAAACTTTAAATGTCTTCTGTAATTGAGAATCTAGAAAAGAAAAAACACACTTTGCTTTCTAAGAAAATACTACTCTAAATAATAAAAAGAATACCGACAAAATTATCTTCTATGACAGGAAGAACTTTAGCAATAATTAATTGAAAATCCACATAACCAATGAAAATTATTCAGGAAAATACCAGTATATTATTCTTATTAATTAAAAGACATTCTAGTTACATATTAATTAAATGTGAGTGCATTAAGTTAAGTTAATAAAGTTATATATAATGATAAATTGGTTATTTAATAAATAATACAAAAAAAAGTATCTATTAAAACATAACAATGACCTTTATAACTTTTTCTCCACGTATTTAATCTTCAAGATACTGTTATTCCATTTTACTCCACTTCAAGTATTCTCTTTCATTTTCCCCCACTTCGACTAAGGTTGATTGGTCTACGGAGGGCTATCTTCTGCGCTAGAGATGAGTCTGAAGAGACTCATGAATTACTCCTTAAGATTTATCCTTGGGTTTCCCAAGCGCTCTCATGTATCCTGTTGTTATACCAAATTGAAGTTGCTTCATCCTACTTTCCGACTGCAATACCTCCGTGGTGTTTTTTCCCTAGATTTTAAGACCAAAAATCCTACCTGATTGCTTTACCTTCTTACTCTGTCTTCATCTTCCCATTCATTAAATACTAGAACCTCGACCAATGAATTCATAAACACTTCCTTATTGGACTAACTTGTTCAGCAAATCCTTTCTTATTCGTGCAGCCTCCTTCAAGTATTCTTCCTAGTCTCTTTGCACCAATCCTTTTCCGTCCTCTCTTTCAAACAACCTCTATTTTTTGACCACCATAACACGTTTTTTTTTTTTTTTTACAAAATTATAATTTAAATATCATGCTTTTGTTTATAATATGCTATACAAATGATCATGGAGTCTGATTAAGTTAATTATTCTTAGTGATATTTTATTTCAAAAAGGAACTATTTTTTCATTTCATTTGATGGTTTTATTGGTTCTTAACATTAGTTTTATCGAAACCTTTCTATGAATTTTGCTAATTAAAGTGATTTGCCCGTCTATGAAAATGGTCATATAGCAAGATATAATACTATGGATTTAATGAATAAATGGGTTTAAGTCAAATACTTTGAAGCTAGTTGGTTAAACAGTTCCATTATAGGAAGAACAAAAAGATGCATAAAAGACTATTTATTTTGTTCTTTGTATCTTTCTTGATTACAATTAATAACGGACGATCAAGTAATTATCTGTAATTAGTTAAACCAACAGCAATACAAAAAAAAGTTATATTCTATTGCATATATTCAATACACAACATCTTCGAGGTTTTATATAAAAGGTACTTGCTATTACAAGCAATTACTATTGATGATAAAATTTCAAAATAAGATTAATGTTTCATTATACTACATTAAATACTAAATTATAAAACTGAAATACGGTATTAGAGTTCAATGATAATCTGTCGATTTACTTTCTAATTCTTTATATTCATCAAACACCAATAAATCACCAATTAACCAGATCCGCTTGTTTCCAGGTTGCGTGGTTACGAGTTGATACGCAGACAATCCTCACCATACACAGCCACGTTATCACTAAGAACCACAGGATTGGGGTGAGCCATTCGGATCACAGGACATGGTACCTCCACATCAAAGAGATCAGACAGGCGGACAGGGGATGGTACATGTGTCAGATCAACACAGACCCAATGAAGAGTCAAATGGGATTCTTGGATGTCGTTGGTAAGTTGGTGGTTAGTTTACTATATCATAAATGTTATATATCTTTATAATTAGCTTTAATGTTTTAAATATAGACTAAATCTAATACATTGTATTTAACTTTAATATAATTACAAATCCTTTGGTAATGAAAGGAAAGGAGATTGCATTTTTTGAAACACCATCGCATTTTATTTAAAGTGTAATTATAATAGAGACTGTTATGTCTGCTTTGTGATGCCATATCTGACTGTGTGATGCTGATAATCGAAGGAAAATATTTACTGTTGTATAAACAAAATATCGCATTATCCTATAGTTGTATCTGTGTATGAACTTATATGTGTTATGAATTTCCCTAATCCACTCCTTGCCAATCAAAAACTGACTATTTCTCTAGTTCTTCGATTTTAATATCCATTTTAAATTTGAATCCTAAATTATAGAAGATAACGCAGTTTTTTTAATAAATATTGCAAAAGTGATACAGGACTGTCGTTCCCTGGGGGCCTTAGTGGGGTGGGTCCAGCCGGGATAGGAAAACATTTCTAGAGGAAAAGATCTCGAGGCCATCTTCTTTTCAGACGCCTAGGAGAAATATTAGGTAATGAACGAGAAACCAGGTTAGAAACGAGTTGATTTGGAGTAGATTTGGACGATTGGTATCTGGTTCTAATCAAATCGGCAACATATAGGACATTTAAGTCCTGATGGATGATTTGGTTTGTGGCAAAGTAAGGAGCATTAAGGATTTTGGACCGTAAGGATTGGATTAGGAAGTAATTCGATGGTTTAGTGGTGCCCCATAGCTCAACTCCGTAGGTCCAGATAGGCCGATTACAAATTTAAATTCTTAAATTAAATACCAAATTTAAATTCTTAAAATCTTAAATTGTTTTAAGGAGATTTCTTTTTGATTCACATTTGACAGATTAAAAACACTATAATTAAGTTTTTATGTAATTTACTGATCCTATATTTAGAAAAAAATGAATCTTGGTAGTTATTTGAATTATGCGTGGTATTTAAATTATTTGAAATCCAAATTGGAGAGTGTTAGTGGGGGAATATTCTTCTAGTAAGTCAGAAAATTGTTTTTTGCACTAAGTGTTGCATTAGACAGCGTTATTGATAAATTAGAGAAAAGAGAAATCGGACGGAAATGTAGGGTGGAAAAATTAGAAATTTTATTTTATGGGCGGGATATAGTGGTTGTCTCTGGAGGAAGAAATATAATCATTCAAAGGTAAATTAAAAACGTCTCATAGTTATATTTATAAAGTAAAGGTGAAAGTTACATTGAATTTTAGGCGCCTCGGGCAACCAAATGCCTAAAATTCAAGTAAGGACTTGGATTGGAGGAACAACGAACTTGAAGCAGTAAAAGTGAGAAACTAAAGCTATACTCTCAGTGTGCGGGTCAATCTTCTCGAGAGGCGGCGCTGAAATAGGACATCTGCCACCATGAGTGCCGTCGGAGGAAACCGCACAACTTCTGACTTAGTCCTCTGTCGTCGAGAAAGTTTCCGGTTCTTAGGGAGATCGGTTAGGAAATTGTGCGAGTCGGTAAGGATATAATAGATCACCAGGGAGTTGGGGGTCTGCATTCAGTTATCTTTATAACTTATGTTTAAATAGACCAATCAAAATTTGTCATATGTGAATATAATAATTTTGTTTTTGTTTGAAATAATTTTGTTATGCCTATTTAATATGTAGTTTTATTACTCATATTATATTTATTTTATTGTAGGAAGATAGGCCGGGTGGCGGTCAATAAGGGTATCAAAGTAGTAAAAGAAAACTATTTATTGATAACTAACGTTTCGCCCCAATTTACAGGGCTTCGTCAGGGCTGTCAGTTTTAATACAACGGACAACTGAGTTTTCAACAATAAATAGTTTTCTTATACTATTTTTAAACCATTATTGACCGCCCCCGGACTATATTCCAACGATCTACTTCATACGGTCAATTATCTTCTTCTTTTAATTAAAATACTTATTTTATTTATTTATTTTTTTACAAAAATGACGTGTCTGATTTTTATTAAAACTTGTCAATATCGACTGAACCATTAATGGCTCTTTCTTCTTAATTATCTTTAGTTATTTGTTGTATTTTTTTTTCTTTTTTATTTTATCTTATTTGAAGTTACTTAGGTACCTTATGTTTATAATATGCGAGGTGGTTTTGTTTCATCTGTTTCTTTTTTAGTTATTTTTTTAATCTTTTTTTTTTACATTTTTGCAAATCATTATTGTCTGTTTTTTTTTCAATTTATTATTTTAGTGATATTTTATGATTTTGTATACTTTAATATTTTTAATTTTGTATTTTACTCGAAGGAACTTTTTCCCTACCATTTTCAGAACGAATTGCATAAATTGACGTATTCGAAATAGTAAAGACTTCATAAATCAATAATAATATAAAAAATTGTTATAAAGGCTTTAAACCATGATTTTTATATATTCAATTATTTTCTGTTTCTTTTTATATCCTCTGATGATTGCCAAAACATTTTTTTTAACTTGTTTTCTTATTGTTATAAACGATTTACGCACCGATTAAAACGAAATCCGACCTATAAAAACCGTTTTAAAAATATATTTTCTATGAGAATCCTTTGTTACTTTTTCTTCGAAAAAAAAAAAAAAATGGGGCTGTCTACAAAGTTTTAAACACACTCTGTATAACAAATACAACGCATTGAACAATGTCATTGTGAATTATCCCATTTCTTTTTAATTTATGTTTATTTAGGTTAATATTTAGTATATGAAAACCGGAAAGTTGAAGGATTTTTACATTATATACAAGCAGAATTTCACATTTATATTACAGCCAGAGCTTTTTTGTCCAGACTAAAAAAATTAATCAGGACCTTTAGTAACAACAAATATTTATCCAGAGCTGTTGATTTATAATTAATTTTTTAAGCATTTATGTAAAACATATTTTTTAAGTACATTAATTAGGTACATTGGTATTTTTTTTTATCTACCGATTTCCAATAATTCAGAGTGAATGTTAATGTGTAGAACGAGCCTCATTGTATTTTTTTTATTACATTTTTTGCTTTATAAGGAAAGTAATTATTAATTAAAGCCAATTGTTTATTCTATCTGTCAGCATTTCAGAATCAACAGGAAACTCATAGGATAATCGCTTATTGATTTTAATTCATCTGGGAACACAGGTAGTTCAAATACTTAAGGAAAAGATTAACAATATACATTATTTAAACAAATGATTTTATAAAATTATATTTGATCTATTGTAAGAGTTCAATGGCTTTAGTATATTTAAAGCAGAATAAAAAAAAAAGAATAAATCATGCACTTTTTTTTTTTGCGAATAGCAAAAGAAATAAAATAGAAACTTTCTCTTTCCAAGTTTTTAACTGAATCAAAGACTGAGAAAACTCTTGACTGAGTTATTAAATTGGGTCTGGAGCTGGAGATATGACAGACTCCAGTAACTCTATCAAAGTCTACGTAATTGGAAAATGTTGTTTAGGAAGGCGGTCTCACTTCATCAGAGATTGCAACTAGCCATAACAGATATTGGCAATAATAAATTATAAAAAAAAAGATAATAAAAAAAACCTATTATCTATGAATGTTATTCGGCTCAATTCAAGAATTACTTTCAGAAAATATATTCATTCAAACAATATTATTCTGTACATAGTATAATCGTCCTATTGCATAAACAATAATCATACATAATAATGTTTTGGTTAGAAATCGATGAAAATTTATTTTATGATAAATTACTATTTTTTATTATCTATGTATTTTTCACACTGATTCACATCACTAAGTGGGATTTTTTCAATATCCAGGAGAAAATATCATTCTTCTTGAATTGTATATAATTTTATAATGTACAAATCTCATTTTCAATTAAAAGCTTTAATTATGTATTGGTCAATTATTTTTAAATTTTGCTTATTTTATTTGTTAAATAGGTTTTCTAAAATGTTCTTACCTTTAATTCCTATTCATTATATATTTATTTATTTTAATACATTGTATATTTCTGTTGGTTCCTTACTGTAGCCGACCTTTTATTGTTAAAAAAGTATTATATATTTATCTGAACCCTTCTCCTCCTATGATATACTAAATTAAATTGGTTATAATAAATATTTGATATCTTTTCTAAATATATCGTGTCTACTTATCTATAACAATCAGGTGTAATGAATTAATGATTAGAAAAGGTTCATAAAAAAACAAGAAACAAGAAAAATGCCAGTTATCATTACTTGGGTACATTCCATCATTGAAGAAGTTTTTCAGAAGTATAAGTCAAGTTTAATACTCTTTAATAGCAGAGATCAATGTTGAATGTGTAGGTCATTAGGCACTAAATGGATAAGAAAATATCCACAGATTAAAACCACTTTAAGAAAGGAGTTATTGAAAGTTTAAAACTGCATGAATATCTTAACTCAGGGATTACTTTACGATCAAACTTTTCTCCTCCAAGTCGACCAGTCCAATTTACTTGGGAATGAGTTTTGAGTTAGCAGTCATACTATGATAACCGGAATTTATATAACGACCTAAAACATTATAACATTTAGGAAACTGTACAAAACTTCCTCCTAAGTTCATTCACTTCTAGGTTAGTAGCTTTTTAACTTTATCCACTCTTTACGAAAAATGTCTAAGCCAATTCTGTTTAGATGTTCTGTTTTTTTGTTATTATTTTTACTTAATCATATTTTACTTAGAGAGAAAGAAATGCTTTATTTAGCCATGCTGCCCATTTGGAGTATTATTTTTCCTTCACAATAAATACTAGTCTACAAATCTAAATACTACAAATATTTTGTTTAATTTTATTTCAGTTTGTTTCATTTTATGTTTTTTCTTTCTTTATCAATTTAACATTTTCATTACATTTAATAATTTTATTTTATTAGCTTGACAATTTCATTTTCCCTATCTCACTCCCTGAGACCTCCAATTTACCGTGATCCGCTATCCACGTTCGATCCGTTAAACAAATTTATCATCAGACAGCAATGTGGAGTCAATCCAACGAAATATAATAGTCATCACAGAAGATCAATTTATATAAAGAAACACATAAATTAAAAAAATAAATAAATATATAAATTTAGAAAAAAAAAGTCAGTAAAAGAAATACTTCAATGAATGGTTAAGTTAATACTTAAATTAAAATACAATGAGTATGATACACAGGGAGTTCAAATTTTTATTTTCCGCCAAGATCGCAATATCCCCAATCCTAACACCTAGGCCTTTTAAGAAGCTCCTTGTTCTATCTGGTATTGTTCCTCGAGATCCAAACCAGAGGCCTCTCACGGTGAACTCTCTTCTCCCCGAAGGTCTCGCGGAATTTTTCCTAAAGGAAAAGGCCGCATTTTTCATATATTTCCTTCTTTTCCCTTTCCACTCCACCCACCTGATCGGGGTCGTTACTCTCGAATCTCACCATACATATATTCACATGAATAAAAATATTTTTTTTTTTTTAGAAAAGTTGTTCAGTTGATAAATTATATTAATATTTTCATTTCTCTAAAGCAGTCTTAAATCGTAAATTTCTTAAATTTTCAAAATCTTTGTAACACATCTAAAATTTTCGTGAGACCGAATACCGCTCATTCAAAACATAGTCTATTTTATATAGACTAAATAAAAATTAAAATAAAAAATAATTTCATTCTGGGACACCTAGTGCTCTAAGAATAATTGTAATTTACATTAGAGTGTTATACCAATTGTTGAGTGCAAATGATACATTAATAGATAAATAATAAAATAATTTTATAAAGAACAAAATTTTTAATAAAAGGAAGTACTGAAGTTTCAAGCTGGATATTTATAAATTTTCGTATTATAAAATAATTTATGACGTAATATTGATAATATAGGTGCCGCTAGCGAATGCCATATTCTCAAAATATTACAATAAAAGCTAACATTACAAATATATAATGCATCCAATCATTATTATGGCATAGATTTTATTTTTATTTTCCTATAAACTCAACCGCGCTGAGGATAATTTTGTTGACTTTTTATATTACTTTTTATTTCTCGACAAGGGCGCGTGACGAAAAACAAATTAGAAACCACTGATCTAGACTACTAATGTACTCTTCAATAACAAAGGTCAACGAAAAAGATTTTTTTGCCATATTTTGATTTTATTTATCGAAAGTTCACTAAAAGTTGAAAACTTTATTACAATTCAAATTGTTCAGGCTTCATAAATCTTCGAAATATTATTTTGTATTATTCTTAATTTCAATAATGATCAATTAATTAAAATGGTTAAGAGTAGAAAGCAAATTCTATAAAACTGAATTTTTTTCTTTATACGTCTCATATTTTCGAAAAAAAAATATGATAAGAATTTTGCAATGAGAAATATTATTAAAAGGCTCTGCTTACTAATAGGCTCATAAAATAATAATAATTAAGAACTTGAGTGAAATCTATCAGTATCTATTGAGTGAAGTGACTACTGCCTATATAAATTTACTAATTATATAGGCAGTAGTCAATGTGAATTTACTAATAAACTTTCGTGATTGTACTGTCGCACTAATTCTGACGTTACTGTTGACAGCACATTTTCTGATTTGTATACAACTTTTATGTTGTTCAAATTTTCAATTAAGATCTTTAATTGTGTATTGGTCAATTATTTATAAATTTTGTTTATTTTTCTTTTATTAAATAATTTTTTTTCTTTTAATTTTCTCACTTTTAATTCAGATTCATTATATATTTATTTATTCTTAATAATGCATTATATATTTATTAAAAAAATCTCCTGCTATGATATGTTAAATGAAATTGTTTAAAATAAACTTTAAGATATATTTTCTCAATGTATCGTGTCCAATCAACTATAACAATCAGGTATAATGAATAAGAAATAAGGTCATGACAGTAAACTGTCTATCCACCTCTTAGAGTGTTACTTACACAATAGTCGTGGCAATTTGTTCTCATATACTGTTTTTTTTTTTCGTTTTTTTTTTATAATCAGTTCTGCTTGAAATTTATTTTATTCCAAGTTTTCTACATTATGGACAGTAAAGATAATAGGACAATAATTTATGTCTATTTATGATTATAATATTATTTATTTATAATAAACTAATGTAATGTTAAAATTGCCCCAGTTGCCTTGGCAGCAGTGTCCTGACATTATAATTTTATCGTGTAGATAAGCCTCAGAGTTACATAGCTTTAAAGAGGCTATATTGCACATTTACCAATTTTAACCTGCTCGGAGTATATGATCATGCGGAATAGGGAAATATTCAACAGAAATACATTAATTCCATGGGCTTACCGCCTCTAGGACTTTGACTTGATATAAGTATACGACCGCAGACTAAGGGCATGTACGCTGAATACATCATTGATGTGTTGATGTGTTTACCCTTTGGAAGGCTGGTCCTGAGTGATGTATTAACTATGCAATGATCTATTGATTCCCTTCTTGGGCCCTTTTGGGTTAAATAGAAGCTCCTTTAGACTTTGTTCCCTTTGCTTAAAGTTTAATAATACTCGATTCCGAATACTTAGAATACCTTTTTACGTATAAATAAAAAAATTAATTCGTGTGTATTTTTGCTGTTTCTGATTTGGTTTAAAAAATTTACTTATTGTTTCAACAAAAAAAAAATGTAGTTATGATTTTAAAAATAAGTTCGCTGACATTCCAACCAATCCTTACACTATCCTCACCACGTATGCCGATGACACATGTGTGCTCGCTGGAAATAATAAACCATTAATTGTATCCCAAAATCTCCAACCCCATATCACAGCCCTCGAAGATTGGTGTCGTAATTGGAGGATTTAGATAAATTCCAACAAATCCCACCAAATCACCTTTACCCTTCGTCGTAAACCTACTGACTGCCCTACAGTTTCATTTAATGATGTTACTCTTACCCCTGTCGAACAAAACCGTTACCTTGGACTACATTTGGACAAACGATTTACCTGGAATCCTCTCACCAGACTGAAAAGACAGGAAACTGCACGTCGATTTCGACTATTACAGCACTTACTAGACAAACGGTCTAAACTTCCAACACATTACAAAAGACTGATCTACTTGACTGTAATAAGGCCAATCTGGACATATGGAGTTGAGCTTTGGGACTCCACTAAACCTTCGAATTCCTCTCGTATTTAATCCTTACAATACAAAATCCTTCGTAAAATCCTCAATGTTCCTTACTTTGTCACAAATAAAATCATACATAAAGACCTTAATGTTCTCTATGTAACCGATCTAGCCCAAAACAGATATCACTCCTTCCATTATAAACTCTCTAACCACTCAACCGCCGTAGTTTCTAATCTTGCATCCTCTTCCATTCCTCACAATCCTCCGAGGCGCCTGAAAAGAAGATGGCCACGAGACCAGCTAATGTAAAATGTCATTAGAGTGCTACCAATGGGTAGTTTCTCTACGCGCCTGTAACACTCCAATTTAACTTAGATCAGATTTACTCAATGTATTATAATTTACAGTTGTAAATAGCAATAAATAAATATTAAAAAAAAAAAAAGTTCGCTTTATTAACAATATTTGAAAAACATTATCAATTATATATATTTATGATATCAAAATAAAATTATTACTAGAGGAAATAAACTAATACTTTTGATAAATTTTATACTACAGCTGATAAAATTTTACGTAATCCTTCATTTTTTTAGTTCATGTCTAATTATAATGTTATACTGAGAAGAGAATTTTTTTTAAATTTATTACTCTAAATTCTGTAACCAACTGCTTTCATAATTTTTATTATAAAGAATTGTTTTGCATAAATGTTAATATTAAGTTGCGACAATGACTTTAGAAGATATTTAGAACGATTATTGTAATTTTTCTTGTTTAAACAGTTTAGTAACAGAGTATGTAATAGTATCTAATGTTCAAAATTTAATTATTGAAAGATCTACAATATCAGCTTTACTCGCTTTCTTAGTCATCCTTATTTGGCAAGATAATCATAATATTTGTTAGCCTGGCCTCACCTAATTAGTTTCTTTATCTAAGACTTCCACCTCATTACCGCGGGGCGAGGAGGAATGTTGACTCTCTCGGTAATTACGGTAGCCCTAACAGGAGAAAGCAACTTCTTGTAATCCTCAGCTCTAGGGCAAAACAGTGTCCTCTGGAGGCGGTAATGGTCGCAAAACCGCGATCGTCTTCTCCTAGATTGTAGTTCTGTCCAAGAAGTTGCGGATGAGCGGTTCTTCTGGTATCTTGGAGATTAGATTTTCGCTAAGGATTTCAGCAATTTGAGGGCCTAAAGCTGAATTTACACACGAACTTGGCTATCATCAGTCACCGATATCCGGCGAGAGGTGTCACAGACTTGCTTTCCGGTAAAGTATTAGATGTTTCGAAAGATGACTAAAGAACATGGAGTTCTATAGAAATTTTGAAAAAATATTTTAAAAAAACTTGTACTACTACAACGCATGAAGGTTCAAGGATTCAGTATTTTGTAAAGTACTGTTTCTTGAACCACGATTATACAAGGAAGTGATTTGTACTTGATCAAGATCAACATCCAGGTGTTCTTCCCTATTATGAGTACCCATTTATAGCTGGTGTGCCCAGTAAAAAAATCTGAATGGCGGTCAGTGAGTTTTTCAATTGACCGATTCAGTCGTGTTAATTTTTTTGAATATAGGAATATTCAAAATCATAGTAAGCACTATTCGTTAGTGGTCTGCATCATCATATCAACTTCTCGGGAAAAAACACCCTTACAATTTCATCAAACTTCGGAGAACTTTAAATATCAGTATTTGTACGAAATGTAATATACTTTAGTTTTGAGCAGATCCCATGTTACCAAACCCAAAAAGTTTGGAGCTATTTAAAAAAAAAATAAAATAAACAAATCAAAATGATGCCAAACCCAATGCGCAAATATGTGGCAGATGATGTTCTTAGTGGGGAGGACCGGGCGGAAAGAATTACCTTGGAGGGAGGGAGTGGCGGGTTTCATGCCGTTTTTCAATTCCAGGCGCTTTTTAAATATTGTTCGATTTAACAATCTTTAATTCCCCTCTCCTCGTTTTAAGTAAATATTTTAAAAGTGATAAAGGACCGTCGCTCCCTGTGGGTCTTAATGGGGCGGGTAAGGATGGGAAGGATCACTTTTTTTGTGTTATGTGACCTCCTCCAGTGAGATTGTGACATGTCGTACATCGACCAGCCTGCTCCCTATAATTGCTATAATAACTAAACACTATAGCACTGGTCATTTATTTATTTTTGTATTAGGGTTAGGTTTGTTAATTTGAACTAATATTTGTTCTTTTCATATTTCAGAAACTTCATTGGTTAGAAAAAAATGAAAATATAACAGCCTTGCAAACAAAAATAATATACTTTTATCTTGTTACAAATATTTTTTTTCACTATGGTACGTTTTCCTTATGTAAACGAAAAACTGATGAGTAAGTTCTTCCTTTAATCCAATTACCTTAATCCTGACGAATAAAACTATGTGTATTTTAATTAAACAATGTTCAAGCGATGCTAAACAAGGAAAGGTTACTTCGAATTTTTTTTTTTTTTTTTTTTTTTTTTTAGTTTTACATTTTTTATTTCTATTAGAAACTATTATGCATCTCATAAACTAAATACGATTGCTGGAATCGCTCAACCTGTGCTTCAGTAGGCAATTAGTAGGGTTTATACAAAAACCGACATTTTAGAAAACCGGTTTTCGAATAGTAATTTTTCGAGAAAACCGGTTTAAACCGGTTTTAACCGGTTTCGAATTTTTATACAAAAAAAATGTTTGCTCGAATATTCTGCAATTCAAACAAATAAATGTAACAGAAAATTTAGAGAGATTAAAAGCAGTTTTTGACTGAAATTATTTACTGTTCAATTTTATTGACAGTAAAATTGTTTTATGCAATTTAGTAGAACAAAGAAATAATAGTTGACCAGGATTGTTGTTTATGTATAATTTTCACATATAAGGATGTAAATATTTTTATAATAGTGAAACGAGTTATTAAGCAAAGGGTTCGAATAAATAAAAACAATATATTTTCATATTTTTATGATAACCATATTATTATTTTTTAAAAACAATGTTATTAGA
>NW_027114913.1:248616-263502 GCF_000696795.3 Halyomorpha halys
TATATAACTGTGTATTATATAATGTAAATTATAGTCAAAGCCGAAAGACAAGAGTAAATAAAGTTTATGCATACACACTTATTAAAATCAATTTTAGTTTTAAAGATAATTAAGCAAAGGACCGAGTATTTTCTATTCCGGGCAATTTTAATACAAATTTAAATATTCTATTTATTTTTTTTGTTTAATGAAATATGATTTCAGAAAACAGAGGACGTCTATCGATTTGCTATTTAGCCTTGTCCTTAGTTTATTCACGAAATTCCCCGAAATAGAAAATGCCCTCTACCAAAAGTACATAATTATAAAAGAAAATGTATTAGAAATCATATAATAGAGATGTGGTACCTGAACAAAAAATTATATCTTAGTATGCTAATCTGATATGAAAAATTATGGCTCAATGCCAAAGCATGCTCGTTTAAATAATTTCAGAAGTCAGACCATAAAAAAAGCAAATAAATGTTGTTGGAGAGATGTGAAAATGAGTGTTCTTAAAGTTTTACGATCATTTTAACTCATTAAGTTCCGATTTTTTCTTTGTATTGAATTATTAATTATTGTACTTTTTTGTTCTTATATCCTAAATAAATGAATTTGGGGCAAAAATAATGACTTTTTTAAACTTTTATTTTAGTTTGTTTGCAATTTCTCGTGAGCTGAAATATAATTAATATTACCATGAATCATATTTTATATTGTAAATTTGCTTTAATAGCGGTGTTTAATTTAGGTATTCCCTGGAGTAAAATTGGGGGATATTACCCAAATTAATTATTATACTGATCAGCTGGTTCAAATTAATAATGGTAATAATGATAATTTACTGGTATTGATGGAGTGGACTGTATTTAAATAACTTGATATCATATACTTTAAAATAAAATACTTCTATTCTCATGGTTTGAACAAATAGTGACAATGTGTTAGTTGGTTAGTGTTATTACATTAATTGATGGATATTACATTTTACTTGTTGGATTCTATGGAGCTTGATGGTTGGTTGTGATGTGAATGTGATTATGGAAGTAGGGTTCTCTCTTCTCATCCTCCCGCCGCCGCCGCTTCCTTCGCCTGAGTCGAAGGATTTACTCGCTCATCATTATGAGAAGAGACCTTATTGAAGAGTCCTGAACTCCTCTCTACTGGCACAGGTCACGATGGCTTTCTCACTGGTACTCACTCACTCTGTTTTTGGGACCAAGATGGCTGCCCAAGCTTGTTACTGCATCTCCTTGCCACTAGATGGCATCATGAATTTCCTTTCAGAAGTGAGGGGGGGCCTTACTTAAACAAGCGGCATACCATGCGAAAACAAGTTTATATTTTATTTTGAATCGGACGCTATATAAACCTAAGATAGTGCCGGACAACTTTGTTTCTTACTCTACTGGAGACCCTCTACAGACAGTTGTCACAAAGTAATTAAAGGTACATATCTATAGCAACATATAATAAAAACAGAGAACATAAAAACTAAAATATTAAAAATCTAATAAATTTCATATTTATATAAGAGAAATAGGAGAATATTACGCTGGCGTAATTTAAAAAAAAATAATATGTAGTAGTGATCTGAGTGGCTATAATAAATAGGGGTGGAATTAGACTAAGACTCAAATAAATAATAGTCCAATTACAAGTAGGTGGATATCTACAAATAGGTATAACTTGTGGAATTGAAATATTGTAATTAAAAATTACATTTTGTAAAATAATGTGACATTACAATAACTTCAGAAGAAATGAATAGCAATTTTGAAATATCATGATAGATATTTTAAAGGAGCGATAAGGAATATAGAACGAATCAAAGTATCAAAGAAATATATATTGATATTTAGCTTATTTCCTTTCATATACTAATACAGTATGAGAAATTATGTAATGGAATTATGTGGAAGTGAATTTAAGGGGTTGATAAGATCCAATTTTCTCTAATATAAATATAGATATGGACCAGATGATGGAAAAATTCCAGAAATGTCGCCATTGTTTAAATTAAGATAAAAAAAAAGGCCTTTTTTTTCTTGAAAAAAAAATTCAAAATTTGAATCTTTAAATACAAGTTAATAAATACAGTTAGATAAATTAAATAGAAAATAAATAAAAAAATATGACAGTATTTTCACAGACGTCAGTGAAGCTAATCAGAAATGCATATAGTCTTCAGAGTGCGTTTAGGATTTTTATTTTATTTTTTGTTTTGTAGAGACATAGTGTGTGATTCCTAGTCCGCACAATATTTTTCATGAATCAAATTGAGATTTAGGCCTAAGTGTTTTTTTTCTTTGACTAGGTCTTCATGTTTAATCTGTATATACAAGTTTTATTAGTAGTTTGAATAATATAATTATTTTTGTTTGAAAAAAGATAAATATATTGACAGAGAAATAACGAAGAGTAGTACCCTCCATACTCTCTTGCACTAATCCCTAAGGAGACGAAGCTTCCCTCACAAAGGGATTGAGCGATGATGTAGCGCTTAGCTAATGAGAATTAAGAACCCGCTTCAATGTGATATTCATCCTGTAAACGGACTACACCCAAGATGTTGAGATTCGATTTATATCAATCATATAATAATATTGTCCTATTGCATTATATTATATAATGCACCGTAAATAATGTAATAGAAAATATTCTATTTAAAATGATAAAATTATATAGTTATGTCATTGAGTATTTTTATTTCGTCGATCCTTTTTTTTTTTTTTGAGTTTTGGCAATGGCCAGCTTCTCCACTCAAGTCATGACGTGGCCATCAGTTCCAATGACGCGGCTGGGAGAGAAGCGCTGGGATCTCTTTGCCTTCCACACGAGGGTGGCTAGGCTTGGTTCGGAGTTCCCCTGCTCAATGTTAATATTGTATATCAGTGGGAATATATATTTATTTTATTGTTCCTTAAATTTAATATTCTTGGTCTTGTACTTTTTTTTTATTGTTTGATTAGATTTATATTATTATATTCTTGATATAGATTCATATTTTTATTTATAACCAACATGATAGTATTTTCTTTTATTTTTATATTTCTTTATTATTATTTTTTATATTTCAGTGGCTACTATTGTTAATATTTCCCTTTTTTCCTTTTTCACTTTTTCTCTGTTTTTCTTTGATGTACGCTAGTATTTCTGAAGAAGATAAAGGATGTTCGAACTGTCAACACTAACGCTATATTAATATGATAGAATTACCATCTGATTTGAAGGAAGCTAATATATGTATACGTACACCTATTAGTGCCTAGATATTTGAAAGTTGTTAATAAAATAAATAAAAATAAAATAAAATAAATGAAGTAAAAACAATAAGTTCCGTAAAACAAAACAAAAAACTGGCATGTGCCTACTACTAAAAACACTAATAATTAAATCACAAATTCATTTTTACACTCAAATTAATTAAATCATATATCCATGAACTAGAATTTATTCATGTATTATTATTTTTTATGCTGCGTTTTACTTTTTAATATTATAAGGTCTAAATCATTACTGGACTGTTTTCGCTAATAAATTTTGAAAACTGAGTTTCCCAAGTAATCGGTAATGCCTTGTCCAAATTATTTTGGGAAAATGGGGCTGTAGTGTAATGACTCATTACTTATAAATATATTTTACATGAAATCTGCCAAAGTAGATGTTATATAAATGTCGTCGGTGCAACATCAAAATAGCATATCATAAAATTTTAATATTTTTCATCAGAAGACCATGTGGACAATAAAATTGAGCCCATTAATACTTAAGCTCCTCTGTCACACTAACACAATCCTGTAAAAAAAAAAAGTTTGAGTTGTCTTAAAAATCTTTCTTTTTTTTTTAAATAGTAATTAAAATCTGATCTAAATTAACGATTATTTTGTATTTGCCCAAAGCTTTTTAATTAACAATGGAGCTATTTATTTTTCCATAAAATAGGTCGTTGTTGGAACATCTTTTTTTTGAATTTTTCAAAAATTATTTTCTTAATGAAAATTAAAATGAAAGTTAAAGGCGAGACTTTCTTAATTGACAGGTTAATTAGAAATAAAATTACTTTTTTCCTTATTTTTCCATTCAGTTGGACGACCTCCTTACTTCTTGTTGCTGCCAAAGTAAGATTTTTCCGTGTAGTTTAATTAACGCTTGATTTAATTTCTCAGTTTCCTTTGTTCATTAGTTAATTAAAATTAATATTATGTGTTCTAGAATACTTTGAAAGTTATTCCGATATTCATCCCGTTATAGAATATTATTGTTCCAAATAAATAATTAATATGATTGATTTAATAAATCTAATCTTAGCGTCCAGAAATAATTAATATATAAAAACTACAAACAAATAATTATTTTCTATACTCGTCCATTTTTTAAATTAAATTATTGTTTGATAAAAAAACTTGTTAAATAAATCTGTAGATAAAATAAGTAGTACATTAAATACTTACACTCATAAGATATGTATATTTAATGTATTTAATCTTTAACTAATTATTTTAAGTAAATTTTATTTAACCTTATATTTATTCCATAATTACAAAACGGAATAAAATTATTTTTAAAATGAAAATTTCAACGGTAAAGAGAATCTGATTCCGAATTATATTTTTCAACCGAATTCTTTTAACGTGGCAGGGTTTAAATAAGCATATCTGGCAAAGAGGTTTATGTGTGTGCGTTTGTGATCATAAAAACTACTATTCCTACGAAGAGAAACAGTATAAATTACATTCAACTAGTTTTAATTTGAGTACTAATAGACATCTGTACGTTTAATGATTCTTAAGATATAGTTTTCCCAAATTTTTTTTTGGACTTTTTCGTTAATTTGTTATGAAATCTTGTTTTTTTAAAAAAATATAGCTTCGGAACTCTTCAACGTCTATGGCTCTATTAGGGTTTACACTATGGAAAATGAATTCTACTTTTGATCTGACAGGCACAGGATTCGTTTTTTTTGCTGTCGATTCCAAAAAGGAGCCCAGTTTGACACAGTAGTTTCCTAACTTTGTGGGGTGGTTCCAACCCGCCCAGTCAGTTCATCTCTTGCCGGCAAGAAAGGACGTCACAGGTGTTTTAATCTGACAGGCTCACCGCGCCCGATTACGTTAGAAACCTAAGGCCATTATTCTTCACTTTAGATAGTCAATTCAAAAACTTCGCTGTTTTTCGATACTCATATTAGAGTCATTTTAGTCAGGTACCATTACCTGACAGGGGATCGTGTGCCTGTCAGGCTCACCTGGTGTCAGCGCCTTTCTGGTGTCTTTCAGGTTCATCGCCACTCTTAATTTTTTTTTTAATTCTTCAATCGTTATTTCAGTATTTCTTTGATAGGGGTATTCTATAGGGAGACCACAATATTCCGGCCTTTTTGATTTCAACGACGAAAAAGTGTTGGCAACCTACGTCGGCAAGAATAATTGCGTATTCCTGGTTTCTTCTGTGCTCAGAGCCAAAGCCATTGATAAAAGTACTGGAGAAAAAAAAAACCTGAGATCATAACGTATTATAATGCTCACAAAACTGGAGGTGACACTGCTAAACAAATGTGCGCCACATACTACGTGCAGCGAAATACACATCGATGGCCAATGACTGTTTTCTACACTATGTTGAACTTGGGAGGGATCAATTCTTAGGTTATTCACCTCGGGAATCAATTAGAATGAATTCCAAGGGTTAAAAATATGGAGCTACGAAAGAAAAATTAATTTTTTTAATCTATTGAATCAGTTGTAATATTTCCCCCTAACTATGCTTGGAATACTCATCAATTCTGCCTAGTAGTTATGCATAGTTTTATTTAATTAATCTAAAATTGGGGTGAAACAACTGAATTTTTCCACCGGTCTCTTGTACTAACACGTATCCCCAATTTTTCCTCAATTTTCAGCTAAATCAGGCCAGCTGTTCGATAAAGATATGTGCCGGGAAAAATACTTTTATGAATGCACAAGCGAAAATAGTTTAGTGACATATAAATGTTAATTTTATGTAATTTTTATTATAAAGTTTAAGTAGGCATAATTTAAGATAATTAGATCTTAAATTATTCCTACTAACTACTAATATTTTTTTTCAGATTAATAACACTATATAATCAAACTCATCGTTTATGGTCCTTTTTTTTTTAGATTCCTTTATTTTAACTGTATATTATATTTTCTTGTTTACAGTGCCTCCAGACATCCTGGACGCTGGTACCAGTACCGACATGACGGTCCGAGAGAACAGCAGTGCCATCTTCTGGTGTGCTGCCTCAGGCTCACCTTCGCCCAACATCACCTGGAAGAGGGAGAATAATCTATCTTTTAACATCAACGGCCTAAAAAGTAAATTATAGCATTATTTTATTATTTTTTAACCTATCTCTACTCCTTTTTTTTCTTTCTAATATAACAAATTGTGATTAGAGAGATAAAAGAAATTATGAATAATATATTTTTTTTTAATTTCATATTGCTTATCTTGATTTCTGATAACACGTTGGACTTGTGGAATTTATATATATTTTTCTCATGTATTAAATCGACGTTTAATTAGTCATAAACAATTGGGGAAGCCGGTCTGTAGAACATTATACGCATCCAACCCTTTAGGTACTAAGTACTCGGGAAAATAATAAATGCGTCGTATTAATAAACTACTTCAGTTTGGTATGTACTTTAGATCCTAATTCTCATTTGAACTTTACTCATCATCCTAATCTCCAGGATAATTCCTATTTACTTTATGTTCCTCAAGGCGAGAGCAATCCGGTAAGCAAGCACATTTGAACTCCTGGTTGGGTTGCATCCTCTGTCAGACTGCACGAATTAGTATGATTTAGCCTTTTTCTAGGCTGAAACGCCTAATAGGGCCTTTGAACTCCCGAAACATACTGCAGCTCCAATCATCCCTATATTCCCTCTACAATGTTAAAACAACCGTGGTTACGAGACTTTTGTTAGGTGGTCAACTACTTTTATTTCCAAAGCGCTCTAACTCAATTCGTAGCATTCGCGAATAGTGAAGCAGTGCTGGAAGCCAAAATTAAGAGCCTTGAGGTTGATAGAGATTAACAACAGTGAACAGAGCGTACTTTTCTATGCATTCTCTTCAGGAGTATACTTCTAATCTCCGTAACGAATAAGGGTTCACAAATATACATGGACAATAATGATATACCCATGAGCTCGATAAATTAATAGCTCAAAAAAGATCAGCGTGTGCATATTAATGCGAAGATATATGGGGAATACCTGGATTCAAGATGTTCCAATTTAGTCCAAGATGAAAATGCGTTATTCAGGTCATTAGAATAAAAAAGTACGAGTGTCCTTTCTTAGCGCACTGTACATCTAACCCAGAAGTCTAATTCGCTTTTGCAGAATAATGCCTTTATATATCAAAGAAAGGCAGAGATGACCACTGTATAAGGTGTAGGAAGGATCACATGGGGCAAAATGATTGAGCAAGCCGCGTAATAACATTGCGACTTAACATCATAATTTTAACATTAGTATATTACATTTATACTTCTTCTTCTCTCTTTTTATTAAATCATAATTTACATTATATTTCATCAACGATTTATTTTTATTTATCTACTTATATTTATCTATTTATAATCATTATTACTCTAGTACTGACTACGAATTATGAAGTACCAAATTCGATGATCACCTAAATACTTTCAATCTTTTGTAAAAGTTAGCAATAGATTAATGCTCATTGATCTTTGTGAGAATAGATTATCATTTTCCATAAATACATGTAAATAGAACTGCGTATTCATAGAATTATTTATGATTTATATCAATTTACTTATATTTTTTTCATTCTGTTAAATTACTGTTTTTTTGTAAAATGGTAAATTTATCAATTTGGGTATTCCCGTATGTTTTCATTCCACATTCTTTACTTGAATAATCGAATGATCAAATAAGTAAAAATAATACAATCAATATTGCTATGTATCGAGTCATTAGCCATTATTACGACAGTATGTGGGTTATTAAGGTTTTTTGCCATCTGTCCCCGATACCTGGTTAGGGTAGAAGTCTCTTACTGCGTCCCCGGATATGAAAACATCTGTGTTAAGTTTGCCACATTACCAGAGTCCCCTGAGAAAATTAGATTTGCTAACCTTTAAGTGTTCTAACAAAAATGGGAGGTTTGACAAGGGACCGGAATCAAATTAAGCAGGTACAGGCCCTTCCTGGACACTGTCAAACTTTTTCACCCACTCTCGGGCCAGAGGAGGGGGACGTTTTGTCGTTTTGTTGACGGGAGCGTTTGGTCACCTATGGCCAATGAGAAAGGAGATTCAAAAATAAGGTAACGCCCTAAAAGGGAAGTGGGAGAAAAGACACAGGAAATCTAGATCGGAAAAAGGAACAGTCAATAGGAAGGTTTAGAGGAGTGAGGACTAGGCTTGAGAGAGCAGCAGAAGGCGGAGCACTTCTACCAGACGAAGTCGTTAGAAGGGCCACGAGACCTGGACATCCCTTATGAACAAGACGACACCTACGGAACTATATCCCAGGGCATGAATCATTCAAATCAGCAGCTATAAGTATAAAATAAATAATAACTAATAATGTAATAACCGATATTTTATGGCAACCATTTATTTGAATCATTTTAATCATAGTAATAAATTGTAAATAAATACTTAATCTCTTTATGTAGTTTATATACTATTATATAACCCAATATACCACCCTTTATTATACTATATAATCAATGGTAATAACATTTATAAATATAAAGGTATTTAATTGGTAAACTGGTAACCACACAAATAGCCTTTGGAAAAGAATCCAATCATAATAATAGTTTCTTAGAACTCAATATATAATTAATTAACTTATTTTTGGATAGTTGCCTTCAGCGATTATCCTGGCATCCCGATTAAATCTCAAGACAGTACATAGCAATATATACCAATTTAACTGACTGAATTTTCATCAGGTTCTTAAAATTATGTACCTAATGTAGATTTTTCAAACAAACAATATTTTTCAGACCAATTACAGTATAACAGTTACATTTACTCTACTGAAAATTGTTAGATATGGCCTTTTTAAATAATAACGAGGGTAGGGTATATTGTTTTGTTTTTTTCCTTTATTGATTTAATATCTCAATATTTTTTTCTTCATGTACTTTTGGCCAACCATTGTTAATTTATACGTACTTATTGGAAATTATTTTTTTGACTAACAATTTATTTAATTATTCATTTTAATAATAATCTTAATTAATATATTTCTTTTCTCTTTTTTTTAGCAAAGATATTCCATCTTTTTTTTTTACTTTTGACCTTTAAAGTAGTGGTAGTCATATGTCTATGCACATCCGCCCAGAATCTATGAGTGTTTTTCTGATCTAAAATATTATTCAATATGGCTATTTTACCAATTTTAAAAATCAATATTAAAATACTGATCTAGAAAAAATATATTTGTGATAAATATAGTTAGTTGATATAACAGAAACGTAATAATTTTTATTTTTTAAATCTGAAACATACAGGTTCAGTCTTAACTCGTGATTTCTTATGATTTAACTCTTGATAGGATGACTTACTTAGAATATTCATGACTCAACAACAAATATAATTTAACAATTATACATAAACTAATTAGTTATGTGTATAATTGCACAAATTGAGTATCATCTAGGATAAAACTCGTCCAGAGTTGAATCGGTATTACAAATGAAGACAATAAGTAAGAGCGGTTACCTCCGCCGCTATCTAAAGCTGACCGACAATCACTGAGCCATCCCATGGGATTTAGGGGATGAGCCTTGTTGATGACCTCAGGGCTGTACTGAACCGGCTCAACTCCTCCTCCTATCGAAATTTGTCCATGATCCTCAAATACACTGTCAGAATTAGGCGTAATTCATTTATCATATCCTTCATTTTTTTTTATAATTCCTGAGCTATAAAATTATAAGAAATTAGTTGGGTAGGCTACTATTTTATTTATTAAATAAGTTTTAACTTTATTAAAACTAAAATAATTTTAATTAAGTTAAGATGGGCTCGTAGTACTTGACCTCAAATTTAAAAATGATACACGAACTTAAAATTATTCTTAAAAAATACACAACACAAAAATGAAAATAAATAAATCTTTTATTAACATTTTTGTGATATTACACTATATACAAATTTCTCATAATTTCATTTTAATGCATTCTTCTGTCTTGAAAACACCATTAATTATGCTTTCCTTTAACAATTATTATTTATTTATAACTGGAAAGGAGCGCTGAATTTTTATAAATATAATACAATCCTGAATTGTATTGATGTCAGGATATTAATAATAGATGAATTAATTTTGTTTATCATTACCATCAATAGGTTGTAATTCATTGTATTGCACAATAAAAAGAAATTTATAAAACCATCAAAATTTATCAAATAAAAGATCAGAATAAGGTAAATAATTTATTGTTTCATTTTATTTATTTTTTTAAAATTTACACTGTCAGTCCAGATGGAGGGTTGGCCTAGTAAATTAAATAATTTATATATATAAATTTTTGTCTTTACCCTAACAATTGGATCTTCAACTTATTTTTATACATCTAACACAAAGCCTTATATTTCGAGTAGGATGCCTGTCTTCACAATAAGTTACACATCTTATTTTTGTTTCTTTTATTTTATTAAGTAAGTAATGTCGTTTTTGTTCTTTTTTTCACTCTGACTAATCTAGATAATGCCAGTTTGGGTTTACTGTTTGTTATTAGCTTATATAATAAGTAAATAGTTTGTTGATTGTATTATTATTTAATTATTACTACAATGATTGTTAAATTGTGTAATTTACAGGCTTTGTATGGGGGTTGCCCCATAAACAGATAAATAAATTATTATAATATATATGTAAAGAAGCTTCAGGCTCTAATCCATCCCCACATTTAAGTTAATGAGTTAATTTTTACAATTAACACATGGTGTTAAAACCAAATAACCTTCTGATACGGATTTCAATTATTATTTTTAAGGTGGGAATGGGTTAGAACCTGAATCTACTTAACACCTGAAGGTAGAATTAACTTCGAAGCTTTCGTGTTTGCTGCTATGGTAAAAATGTGTGTCAGAAACTTTCCTTCCTGCACTTTTTAGATTGTTTTAGAAATTCGATTGATTATTCTAAAAGGTCCTTTATGTATTTCTTCGAGCTTATATCGGTTTAACTTATTGCCCCTTTCTATGTACACTAGATCATTTTTAACAAATATATATTTCTTCTTGTTTCTATCTAATCTTTCTTTATTTACTTTGATAATGTATTGTGGTATTTTTGAGGATTCGTGAATGCTTCTTTTCGATCCTCATTCAAGTTTCTGTTGGATCGTAACTCACTTAATAAAACGGGTGATTCGATCCCATACAGTAGATATAGAGGTGAAAATTTAGTTTTCTGAGTCGTGCTGTTCTGCTGTACATTCTATTGCCACTTCTGACTACGGTCGGTTCTGTTGCTCATTTTTACTTCTTTTTTTTTCATTTACATCTGTTTTATAATTTTTTGAAATGAAATTCCGCTTTACTTTTTGTCCAAACTCTGTATAGTATATCTGTTAAATTATTTATTATAAATTAAAAAATAAATAAAAATTATTTTAAAAAAAAGCTGTTAATTTGACTTTTTTGTCTACATTTATTTAACATTAACTAAATATTTATTATTGATTAAATAATTTCTTGTCACAACCATTGTGCCGTTTGATACATAATGATTCAAAACATTGATTGCTGGCCATATGTCGATTTTTAAAATTTCAAGTAGATTTGAAAATTCAACAAAATTATAGTAGTCTACATATCTATAATAGGTTTAATAAAAGTATGGATAATTATTTAATATCATTAATTAATATTTATAATTCAAGTCAGAAAGAATAGGTATATAACATTTTTTTAGAGTCAGCAGTTGGATAATGATAAATGATTAAATGTAGGGAAGTAGCGGAGGCAGCTGAATAGAAGTGAAATAGAATTCGAAAAGAATGTGACATGTTAATAAAGAATTTGTCAAATGAAGAAGTTTTAGGTGGACGGCATGAGTGAATTTACTGCTTAAAATTAAGTTGTTAAAGGATAAAAGGACAAAGGCATTTAATAGTACATTATATGTATGGTAATATTATAAATAGTTTTAAATTGTAAACCGTAAATAAAATGTACTAGAAATAATAAGAAAAATGTTATTTTCAGAATTCATTTATTTATAAATTATTTGATAAAAAATGATAGAAAACATAAATATAAATTATTAATTTTTTACCTGTAAATATCAGGTGAAATTGCCAAACACTTTTAAAATTAATGTATTTATTATATTTATGTGTATTTATAGTTTATAAAGAAAGTAAAATTCTTTATTAATAGCATATTAGGTTACCGATGTTTCTTAAATACAGCGTAAAATAAAGATATTCTTCGGCTCTTTTCAAGATCAGCAACCAAGAAGACAAACTGTTAATTTAAATTAAATTATAATTGTTGCATTTAAACTGCGTTTGTCTTTGCGAAGTACTTACTTTTTTAATTATTTTTTAATATAGGTAATTTTAAATGTTAAATGCTGTTTAAGGACTTTACGTGCATCCTTGATTAAATGTTAAATAATACTTACTCCTATCTCAGATACGAAAAACAAGGAACAAATTAAAATTGAGATTTTTTATTTTATTTTTAAGTATACAAATTATAAAGGTAAATTTCATGGTAATAAGCCACTAGAATCACCATTAAAAGTATATATTTTTATAAAATACATTTAATAATTCTAAAAAAAAATAAACCTTTTATTTTTTATTAAAATGTTTGTTCTAAAATTTCATTTTACCTCATTTGTATTTTTCTTTAATTATTTTTTACTATTTACATGCAAAAAAGTTACCAGTATTATTAGCTTTTATGAAAAATTCAACCCTGCAAATATTTAATTAACTAATGATGAACCATTAACATATTCATAAAATTTAGTTCTAAGGATTTTGGATTGAAAGGATTGGATACGTTTGATGTTCGACGGTTTAGCTGTTCCCCAAAATTCAAATCCATAGGTCCAGATAGGTCGGAGTATAGTCTTATAAATTAGTAGTTTGTTTGCTAGTGAGAGATGAGAGGTCCGGCTGAGCAGTCGGTATAGTTGGCTGAATCGTCTGTTAAGTTCTTGTCTTTTAAGTCTAGTATGTTGGTTCCAGGTGAGTCTTTTGTCCAAAACGAATCCGAGGTATCGCACTGTGTTAGATCTGGGTAGATGAATATTATTAAGAGTAACAGGTGGACAGAAGCTGCGGCAGATAGTGAAAGTCACATGTGTGCATTTCGATTCATTGACTTTTATCCGCCATTAGTTGCACCATTGCTCAATCCGGGTGAGGTGTGTTTTGAGATTGGATGAGGCTGTTACAGGATCTGGATAGGAGGATAGGATGGCTGTATCATCGGCAAATGTTGCCAGGAACGTGTCTAGAGTGATGGGAATGTCAGCAGTGAAGAGGATGTATAGGACAGGACACAGGACACTGCCTTGGAGAACTCCTGCCTCGATGTGGTAGATATTTGAGTACTCAGAACCACTGCGAACTCAAAAGGAACGATATGAGAGGTAGGAGCGGAGGGTAAGGTATAAGGTTTGGGGTAGTATGGATTTGAGCTTGAAAAGCAATTCGGAATGTCATACACGGTCAAAAGCTCCATTGATAATTAATGCAATATTTTACGTTGTTAATCGAAAGTACTTTTTCTTTATATAACAATGTATAACTGTGTATAACAATTTTATATGAAATATTATTGTCTATCTCGATTAGAAAATAAAAAAATGTCCAAATATTCATGAAATATTTCCTTCGTATACACGGCGTATATTATTATATTACATTTATTTATTTTTTAACCAAGGCGACAAAATCAGCATAGAGACAAGATTCCACGTCAGAGACTGTCGAGAAGAGTAATGGAACCTTGTTTTTAAATTTTGGCCCGCTCGGTAGATTATGTATTTAGAGATGGCTGTGCGCAAGGGCGGAAAATTGTCTCCTGCCTTTTCTCAAACACTTCATCAAAGTCTTTCACGGATCCGGCAGTTTTCATTAGTTTACCCCTGTCAGCCCTTTCTATCGAATACTTTGTTAAAATTTTCATGGAAATGTTGTTAAAAGATGTAACATAGTCCAATTAAATAAAAACAAATCTATTTTTTGAATGATAGTCGCTTTTATTTATTCTTAACAACTTATAATTCCATTCTGATAACTTTTATTTCAATTTTTTAACTATCTATATCTAGAACGTCCATTCACACGACTTTCCTCACACCTCAAAGTCCATTAAAAAAATTATTTTCTGTATCTTTGTTAAAATTAGTTTAGTTTATCAGACTATTTAATTATATTTTATCTTATTCCCTTACAGCTTATTTCATTTGGAACGAGAGTTCTAGACTGAGTAATCCAAAATTAAAGAAATAAAAAAATATTTCACTAGCTGGAGAACATCCAACCATAGTTCTAGGAAAGTATAGGCCATCGTGATCCGTCTTTGAATCGGACTCAATGAGTTTTCCCAGGGTTACTTACTACAAAGACTGGAAACTCTAAAGTGAACCATTGCAGAATAGTCTAAACAGTGAAGCATGCTCTTTTAGAATACACCGTCTTCTCTGATCTAAGGTAAAATTTATTGATTGGACAGAAATAGAAGACATTCTTCATGATTACGATATAAATTCATGAATTTTCTAAAAGCATTTAACTTCAATAGTTGAGTTTAATGATTATAATTTAATTCCCACATTTGGTGCAATCAATTTTCTTACAATGTTGACCGGGTCTCTCAGCTTAACAGTTCACATTGTGCACCCAATTCTTTTT
>NW_027114913.1:263579-289644 GCF_000696795.3 Halyomorpha halys
TATATATATATACAACTGTAAGTAAAGTATGTGTATGAAGTATGCCTTCAACTCAATGCCAGGCACGCTTCACTTTTGGTTGGCTGGTGAGGTTTAAGTGGACTGTATAATTGAAAAATAAAACCTGATTAAATTCTATTGTATAAGTTACGGGGGTGTTGTGGAAGGTGGCCGAAATGAAACATTTATGATTAGATTGTTTGATACATTTCGAATGACTGGGCAATGGAAAATTGTTTACACAATGAGGTGGTTGACGATGTGGCTTTTAGTTATTGCTAGGTGGACTTAATCTATGGTTCCTTCTTCCCGCCACATTCTTATCCATCTCTCTCCTTTGCTTCTGGAAACAACTCCAGGAGTTGCCTCTACTCACTCATGGTAGATTTTCCTGACGAGAAAATAAAAAGAATGGGCTGCTTCTGGCAGAAGACAAGAACAAGATGGCTCTCTCTCATCAGTCTGGGTTACCTCTCCTTACCACAGAGAGCGCTGGAGGAGGTAAGTTTTGACCATTACCAAATGGACGCTAGTATAACCTACATTATGGCAGCGCCTCCATTTCAGTCTTTCGGTTGCCGTAGGTTACCCGGAACAGTATGTATTAATACACTCAGTAAATTTGATCTCAGTTATAATAGAGTGATACAGGCGTGTTGAGAGCTACCCATTGGTAGCACTCTAATAAAGTTTTTACAGTAGCAGGTCTCGTGACCATCTTCTTTAGAGGCACCTCAGAGGATTGTCAAGTATGGAAGAGGATGGAAGGTTAGAAAGTAGTGGGTTTGGGAGTTTATAATGGAGGGAATAATTTCTAGTTCGGTCTAAATCAATTGCATAGGGAACGTTAAGGTCGTTATCTATACTTTTATTTGTGACAAAGTAACGAGCATTGAGGATTTTACGAAGGATTTTAGATTGCAATGATTGGATACGAGAGGAATTCGAAGGTTTAGTGGAGCTTCAAAGCTCAACTCCGTATGTCCAGATTGGCCTCATTACAGTCATGTAGATCGGTCTTCTGTAATTGGAAGTTTAGACCTTTTGTCTAGTAGGTCTGTAATAGTCGAAATCAACGTGCAATTTCCTGTCTTTTCAGTCTTGTATGAGGATTCCATGTTACTCATTATCCATATGTAATACAAGGTAGTGGATCTGTTCGACAGGGGTAAGAGCAATATTATTAAAGAAAAGTGTAGGACCGTCAGTACGTTTACGACGAAGGGTAAATGTGATTTGTTGGGAGTTATTTCATTCCTCTAATTACACCATTCTTCGAGGGCTGTGATATGGGGTTGGAGAGTTTGGGATACAATTAACAGGTTATTATTAACTGCGAGCACACATGTGTCATCGGCATACGTGGTGAGCCTAGTGTTAGGATCGGTTGGGATGCCAGCTGTCGAACACTTTTAAAACAAAAAAAAGACAAAAATATTTGTTTATCTGTTCCTGAGTAAGCGTGGCACAGAAGACGTGTGTTATTATAAAAGGAGGTAGGGAAAATAAAATGGAAATGTGTCTAAAAATGGTCTTTAATTAAATTACTCTTTTTTCTTTCCTTTCAATGAATTTTTTTTTTAACAAATGTAGTTTTGTCGTTGTTGTAGTCACCTAATTGGATTCACATGGACTATTTTTGGTAAAAAAAAAAAAGATCTTTTCTTTAAACTACCTGTTTTTTTTTTCAGTTAGTCTTCGAAATCGTTCATTGTCCCTTACTGCCAAAATTAAAACTTTCCTTATGGAATTTATATAATAAGGGAAATTCACATTGTTGAACAAGTATTCTAGTTCACTCCCTTATATTTTGTAACATAATAGCAGTTTTATATGATTTCATGTTACTAATCTTGAAATGTGAACAGAATATAAGTGGCTGCTTTTCATGTTTTATATATCTTAAATTATAGAGAAATAGGGAAAATACAGTAAATACACTTACGGTAATGTTGCTGTCGATAAAGATCAAAGAACGGTAATAGATCGATTATAGCGAAGCAATTTAATCTAAATGCACACTGCCTCTATAGCATCATAAACCGGAAGTAACTATTTGCATTTAGGGAATTAATAAAGGAAACGGGAAGTGGTTGGCATAGTAACCGGGTAGATTGGATCCAATTCAGTTGCATGATAGCAGTAGGGAAAGTTAAATTTCATATTCGTACTGGAGTTAGAAATACTAATAAATATGTCTTATGAACAATACTAAATTATATAAATTCTTAATGTCAAACCGAATAATCAAATATTTAATTTATTGTAAATATGGAATCATTTGTTTCAAATAACAAATAATGATTAACTTCACTTCTAAAATAGTGTGTTCTATTAAAACGAGTCTCGGATTGTTACTTACGCCATATTGTACTTTAAAACGTCTCACCTATATTACCTACATGATATTCTTTCGAATATAATACTTATTGAAAACAACAAAATAATAATTAAAAAAATGAATAATTAAAAAAAAAATTTAAAACACTAGACTACAAATATATCATGGAGGTGTAGGAGTTATATTTAAAAATGATAGAAACAACATTTACACTTGATAAGAGCATCTTTGACAGGTAATAGAAAGTGTTGAGTTCATGGACATGCACATGTTCTGATGTGTGGCACACGTGTGTTCTGACTCAACAATAACCGATCAATTGTATCCCACACTCTCCAAATCCTACATAACAACCCTTGAAGAATAGTGTCAAAATTGGAGAATGTAAATAATTTCCACTAAATCCCTTCAAACCACTTTTCCACTTCGTCATACACCTTACTTCCTCCCCTACAGTATCCTTTAGTAAACTCCATTTACATCTTTTGAACCTATCTGCAAGGTCATGCCACATCTGGACTAACTACATGAAATCTTCATACAAGAATGTAAAGACAGGAACCTATTTGTCGATCTCCACTTCTACAAAACTTACTAGACGTCCACTCCAAACTTCCTATTATTTTCAAAAGACTCATTTACATGATCATAACATGACCTATTTAGACTTTGACTGTGACGTTGGGGCTTCTCGAAAACTATCGAATTCATCTCATTTCTAATCCTTACAATCTAAATTCCTAAATGTTTCTTACTTTATTACAAATAAACCACAAGGACCTCAGTGTTTCGTATCTTGTTGATCTGGCCGGAACCAGATATCAATCCTTCTATGATAATAAACTCCCTAAACACCCAAACCCTCTGTTTTCTAACCTTACTTCCGCTTCGATAGCTAATAATCCTCTTAGGCGTCTGAAAGGAATGATACTTTTATTCCTTATTTATTTCAATATATAAATAATAAAAAAAAACTTAAATATAATCGTTTACATTCTCTTTTTGGCATTTGCTAAAGTGCTAAATGTAGGAACAACCCTCGAAAAGACAGCCAGGTTGGAGTAAGAGGTTATGCCATTCACAGACATGTCTTATCTATACATCCGGAAGACTTTTAGTAGAATAAAAATAAAATGTTTTTTGGAATAAGATTTATATTGGCTTAGCTTAAATCTAATCGAAAAATAATTTAAAGTTAAAACTACTCCGAACACTTTTTACTACTATACGTTTAGTGGCATTTCAGTTCTATTTATGCTTTTGAAATATTTTTTTTTTTTGTTGCAAAAATGACTATTGCTATGAAGTAGTTTACAAACACATTTAACATTTAGGACTAATATAAATCTTTATAATCCCCATTAAACTTTCCAAAAGATTTTAAGAAATTTTGAATTCACGAAGATAAATTAGATCCTAGATCGCCGAATTATCTATCTTCACATTGTAGGTTTTCGTGTTTTTATCTTTCTCAACCTCATTCATATTCATTCGCAACGAATGAACCTATGATTTATGGAAACTCCACTCGTAGAGCAGAAACACTGGCCAACAAATGCTCATGACAAATGAGGTGCTTTGTACTGTTGAACTTTAGGTGTCGCTTATTTGGACTGAAGTGAGATGGTTTAACAAGGCGTGTGGGTTTAGAGAGCTAATATTTCTTCAAAGTGTTAATTATTTTTTTAAATGACCATATTTGTTTTAATTAATCAGTGGTCTACAGTCAAAATGTTTTACTGTTATTATATATATAGGGTAATTACTTCTAAGTGCTACCCTAATCTATATAAATATAGAACATATTCGATGTTAACTTTCCGAAACCGGCTGAATTTGTTGGCGAGCTTATATCTGCAATGGGATTATACGACATACATAAAATAATGAGTTCTATGAGTTCCAAGAGGAAGTAGGAGAAATATTAGTCATTTATAATTTTTATTTTTCGTAACAAATTTTTATTTTTATTGAAGAGATTTAAACAATCTACCAAAAATTAAAGGCATTAAGTATTAGTGTTCAAATATTCATTGATACAATATATTTAGAAATTGTAAAACAAAAGAAAAAAAAACTGAAAATGGAAATGATAACAATAGTACTAATTATTGAATATATAATTGAATTAAAATAAAAAATTAAATAATAATAATAATGAAATATATAAATACAATATCATGGTTTGCATAAATAAAAATATGTATCAATGTCAAAAATGTAATAAAATAAAACTCATCAAATTATAAAAAGAATTTATGCACAAGACAAAGAAAATTTAATTTAAGTAATACTCACTCACTCACTGTTGGGTGCAACAGTCCTTGTAGGACCTAGGCCTCTGCCACCATTCTTCCCCATGCCTCGCGGTGTCCAGCCAGACTCCTCCAATTTTCAATTCCCACCCCTCTCAAATCATCTTCCAAATCATCCAGCCACCGTCGCCTGGGTCTACCCCTTTTCTTTTTTCCTCCTGGTGCACCATTTAGCATCCTTTTAGGTAGCCTACGGGGCTCCATCCTTTCCACATGTCCCATCCTTCTTAATAGCACAGAGGATATCAGGATCTCCATACAATTCTTGTAGTTCGTCATTGCTTGTGATTCTCCACCTGTGCTCCTCTTTAACAGCTCCAAAGATCTTTCTCAGAACTCTTCTCTCCCAAACCAGTAGAGCTCTTCTATTTTCCTTGGTTATAGTCCATGCCTCACTGCCATACATTACCTCCGGCCTAATTTAAATAATAATAAAATAAATAAATTTGCACCTATATACAATATTTATATCCCGTAAGAGGAGCTTCTAGCTGATCCTTGCCAACTCCATTTCGAAGGCAAGGCAGGGCTCCAGGAGATCCTACCGCTTCTCTCCCAGCCTCGACCCTATTATTGGTGGCCTGTGGAGACTGAGTGAGATCGCTTGAGCAGCTATACACTCGTGACTTGAGTGGAGAGGCTGGCCATTATCTGGACTCCAACAGCAATTTACAAAAGTTCTCGGAGCCAATATCGTTTTAACCTAAAGGGTGTTTAATATTAACTAATAAAAGAACATTATTTACTATGACATTCAAATCATTTGATATTACCGTGATTAAATGATATTATGAAATCATATTAAAATAAACCTTGTTGAAAATATTAAAGTGTATTTTTCGACAATTATAATTGTATTTTTTTAAATTTACAATACATTGCTGTACTTATTACTTTTTTGAAATAATTTAAAAATTGATCTGTCTAATGATATTTTTATTTAGAAAACTTGTAAAAAATCATCGATAATTCCATTAATTCTTTTAACATCTCGATTACCTCGTGGCCAGCATTGCGAGCTTTCACCATAACATTTATTAACTATCTGGATTAGATTTGATTAGATTTTTATTCAGGGCGATCAACGTCTAGGTTATTACACCCTTTTTACTTCTATCTATCTTCTTGTCTTTGACATTTGATGGTTGAATGTAGACTATTTCCTTTTTTACACTGGTCGGTATTGGTGGATTATATTTTAGTATAAAGTTGAGTTTCTTTCAGAAATTTTATTATTTTGTCTATGGATTCTGCTGAGTCTTTAAGGGCCAATTCTCTTGTACGTAGAATTTTATTATTTTCGAAGGCTTGACGAAATGATGGGCATTCTTCAATTATATGCTTTATCGATAATGGGGAATGACAGGTTTGGCATATAGGCTGGTCCTATTTTGTGATTAAGTGAAGGTGATAACTATCTGGAGGTCAAAAAATATGAAATATCAATTTTTAGTATAATGTTTAAGTTCTCTCTCAGATCTGACGCTATTGCTTCTATCTGTTTGATGTTTTATCTTATATTTTATTCCTGTCTTAAATATGTTAATATACTTAAATGTGACACTTAAACTTCGACCGGTTAATTATTAACTAATATTTCAGAAAATAGAGGCTTAAGGGATCTTGAAGTATGTAATAAAGAAATGATAATATAGTTATTTTTTCGAAAAAAATATCTAAACTGCTTTTCGTTTTTTGACCAATTTTTCGTGCACTATTTATATATAACCATTCCTTGCATTGCCTAGGTGTAGTGTATTTCTTGGTGGCCGAGCTTTGGTCTCCACCGTAGTTCCAATAAAGATTTATCGGTATCCTTAATATTGGTAGATTATCCCCCATCCCTTAGCATGCATCCCTGTTAGGGATTTTCAATGTTTTCTTTTCTTTTTTTTTAGCTCTCCCGTGCTATCAACAATAAAATAATTTTTAACATTATTAATATAATTACTTTTTTATTATAATTATGTAATAATTTATCATAATATTTTTTATTTAAAAAGTAAATAATTTTGAATATTAATATTTTACTGAAAAATTAGTTTTAATATTATTTTTCAGTTCTTTATTAATCTGTATTAGTGGCTCTGTGTTAGTGATTTGTCGTGTATTTTCACTTAGTCTGACTGCTTAAATGCCAAATTTTACCATTTTGATTTATTTTGAAACAGAGAAGGGTTCATTCGTTAGTATATAAGCCATTCACGAATTGTTCATACGAAAAGTATGAAGTATTTTGTAATAAATATACCAAAGTATAAAACAAGAAAAAAGGAAATACTTTTAATTTTTTTTGTTATATTCATCTATTGGGAAGTAATAAACCATAATATGGATTTTGAGTACAGTAAATTAACAGAGTGAAGAGTGTAGATATTCTACTATCCTATTTTTATATTTAATTGAATATTTATAAAACGTGTTAAAGCCCTTTATTTATAAAACATAGCTGCGTAAAAACAATCATTAATAAAGATTTGACTATATCTTTAGCATAGAAGCAAAAACAATTCTGCATAGAATAGCACAGTTCTTCTACAGTTGGTAGAAATTATCATTATTATTGTAAATATTTTTGATTTTGGGGGAGCGGAGGGTTCAGTGGCAAGGTGCTGTGCCACCAACTCTAAGAACCTGGGTTCAAAGCAGGCTGTAGTACGTAATTAATTATTTATTATGTTACCATAGTCCAAATTGAGAGCCCACCGAGGTCCGCCCAAACTCATAAAGTTGGTACACTTAATTACGAAAAAACGTGACCATGAACTGACCGTTTAAGCATGAACACTTCCTTGTATATCCGTTGTTCAAGAAACTTCATTTCATCACAAAAGTAAACTGCATTTCTTAACAAAAAAAACACTGACCCTTGTGGTTGTAGCGATCCCGATTTTTATTAAGTTTTATTATTTTTTATTTTACTTAAATAAAATTAATAAAATAGCGATTACCCTTAGTCTGTTTTTCTTATTTCAGTCATTATGTGACTTCTTTTTACTGGATATTACAATTAAGATAAAAAGTTTTAATAATAAAGGATCCACAGAACTCTTAAAAGATAAATAGTGTGCATTTGGTATATAAATATCAATGTACAATAATTTATCAAGTTCTTAAATTTATTTTATTTTTACCTCTCTTTTCTTATTTTCGTATGGTTTAAATATGGTCATTACATATCCATCTATTGTAATTAAATTGCATTTTAAGGAGTTTTTATTATTTCATTTATCAACTTAGCTTGAGTATGTCTAATATAATTATTATTTATCGGGTGAAGGTGGGGTTCACCCTCTGAGTTGAGTAGTTGAAAATTAAAACTTAAAATAATATAAAAAATGAAATTAGTCCATTGTAAGGCTTATGAGATTTTGCTCATATTGTGGGTTTCAAATTTGATTCAATTCTGTTAAAAATCACACATCCCAAGTAAGCTATCGATGTAATTTGTGTGATTTGTGGTAGTTATTTCTTCTATTTTTATTATTAGAAGTACGGCATAAATTTATGCTATATTTTTCTATAGTTAAGTCTAACTTTCCTGAGCATGCTGTCTTGAAAAGACTGTAAATGTTTAAACGTCGATTGAGACAAATGTTTAAACATAGTTGTACCATAAAGTAGTAATAACCTAATTATTCATTTTAAATCTTATCTGTACATTTGTAAAGTTTCAGCCGAAGGTGGGATCTTAAGTGCTATCTTAAGTATTCCAATATATCCGTACAGTAAATTGCCTTTTAATAACGATTAAATCTTATATTAGTGCATTTCATAAAAATTAAAAACAAAAAAATTGTTAGAATAAATATTTAACTACCATATAAACACTTTATTTCCAATTAGGATAATTCATTCTTCAAGATGTAATTAAATTATTAAGATAAATTAAAAATATATCAATTAAGGAATAGCATCGTCTAGATTCATTGTGTAAGATATTCTTTTTTAAAAATATTTTACCAACATGAGGTTCAAGATAGTGATAGTAAACTCAATAATACGCGATATTATGATTATTGTTCTAAATATTAAAAGGTGGTCAATTAATCTCGGGTTATATACACCTAAAAATTAAATTATTGGGATATATTGCATTTTTGAAAACTACCATTGATCCAACCAACATTACGGCAAGGTGTCGGCCACTTCTGAGGTTTCTCTCGGGACATCGCTACAACGCCTTGAGTCTTTCAGCATGAGGGCTTGCTCGTACTAAGCAGTTTCATGAGGGATTATAATATGCATTGTAGACTCGCGCTCGTCGGTGATTGGTATGAGGGTTGATCTTTATGCAATAATGATTTATATAATTAAATTAATAAATGACATTATTTATAAATTAAAATGTATATATTAAAAGTCTCTTACTCTTCTATCGGGAAATCAGACAACTTTATATAATGAATATTAAATCAATTCTTTTTTATAAACTCTCGGCTCAAACAGAATATTTTTAAAATTCATTAGTGAAAAAATCCACCTCTCATGGAGTAGTAACTGAGTATTTTAATTATCTTGTATTTAATTATTAAAATACTAAAGCTTTGATATTTTAATTGAGAAAATATTTGAATTGGATCAAGGTAATTTATGCTGTTTCAATTTCAGTTTGCTTAGGTTTTATAGTGTTCCTCATATGAACTGATAAAATATTGATGGTTCTAATTTAGTTAATACAATTTTTTTTCTTGTACTTCAGCCTCTTTAAAATAACAATAATATTATCTATCTAATATTAAATTAAAGTATCAACTCGAATTTGCTAATACATAAAAAGATGCTATTATCGTTGTGGATGATCATGCTCTGATAAATTCATTCTTCAAGGGACTCATTGTAAGGTCATTTAAATGTGAAAAAGATTCAGTAAAAATTTAAATATTTATATTTACCTGCAGCTGTGTTACGAGCATTGTGGTTCTTAAGTTCTCTGATGAGAAAAACTGTTATTTTATGTATGTGAATAAAAATAGAATTATTTAAAAAATTAAGATCTTTGGATTCTATAATATTCAACTTCACCTTTTTATATGCTCTGAATGTATTTATTTAGGTTCTTCGATAAATAAAAGATATCTTACTAACCCTAAGATTAACAATACTTGTATAATTATAGCTAGAAGCTAGATAAATAGTGCGTAATTTGCCAGCCGGGTAACGAGGTAGTGGACCTAGAATTCGGATTCAGTACCCTATAAAACATACAATATCGTTAAGAATTTTTTTTAATAATCCTATAACAGTTACTCAAAACTGCCGCAGGCCTATTACTTGATTGATTGATTGATTGTTGATTGATTTTTGTAGTTAATCAAGATGAAAAACATTCCGAATATTGTCAAATTGGAGCTGGTGTGTCACAGGGCAGCATTTTAGGTCCAGTTCTGTACTCTGTATACACGCAACTTTAGCAAACGACACTTCTACACTTTCCACGGATGCCTACCCTATATTACAAAATCGTTTGAAATATGGCGAACAAAAAGAATTATACAAAAATCAGGTAATATTTACACTTGACCTTTAGACCGCCCTCAACTACCATTTTACTAAAATATCGCATTGCAGATCCCCGAGTTTGTGTATCTTAGATAGCTCATAACCCAAGACAATGTTGTGGACTCCGAAACTAATCGAAGAGTCCTATGTGCCAACCGCTGTTATTATAGCCTCAATTCCTATTTTAGGAGCCGTGCCTTGTCTAAGGACACCAAGATTTATTTGTATAGAACAATTCTTCTTTCTGGCTCGGAAACTATCTCAAGACTGGTGAGCACAACTTAATGGTCTTGGAGAGGAAGATTCTCCGTAAAATATTTGGAGCTGTCAAGGTTGACCAGATAAGGAGACGTCGAACAAACCAGGAGCTCAAAGTTTTATATAAGGAACCAGAGCTTGTCCAGTTTGTGAGGCTCGGTAGATTGAGGTAGGCAGGGCATGCTGCTCAGATGGCTGAGAGTTATCTGCCAAGGAAAATATTGACCGAGATACAACATGGAGCAAGACGCAGAGGAAGACCACGCCTTCGATGGAGTGATGATGTGAGTGGTGATGCCAGGACCATGGTGGGAGTGAGGAACTGGAGGGTGGAAGCACAAGATCGTAATGATTGGTGGAGGCTGATGCAGGAGGCCAGGACTCGACATCGAGTTGTGGAGCCGAGTTAATAAGCGCATTGCACAAAGAAAAAGAGACAAAATATTTGGGATTTGCCATGGACCGAGAACTGACCTTAAATTTTTCTGATATTTTGTTGTATTTTTATTTTATTTCAGGTAATAAAATGTTCAATGCTAGATTTTTTTGGACCACCCTTACTAGGCAGACTATACAGTACCCGCAGCACTGAACGGCTGTGCAAGTTTGGTATCCTTGAGTTACTAGTAGTCAATTCCTTAATTTCATTTAATGACATTTTGTGATTTAACCTGTTCAATTACTTTTAAATGTGTTTATGTAAAAATATTTCGGATTCTATGAGTTAACCTCATAGTTTTTAATCATTTTTATCTAACCTAATAAATTAGCCTTAATTTACCATTTAAGTTCGGTGATTAGGACAAGATAAACAGTTTTTTTAATTATATAATTATTTGTATACAGTATACAAAGTAACTTCTAAAAAAATCAAAAATCCTTAAAATTCCAACCATACTTTATTTCTTTATTATATGGCGTTTCGGACACATTACTTTGTCTATTTTAAAATCTACATTATTAAATTCATCAATTCACCAACAGCTTGGATATTTTTTTATTATTATATATAAGGATTTATTATTTATATGTAAACCTTAGAATATAGCAATAATTTGAAATTTATATTTACATTTAAATTTATAAATGAAAAAAAATTGGTTTATTGAAAGAAGAAATGATATTGTTGGATGATTCTAAAAAACGAGTCTCTTAAATACTACTAAATAACTAACCATTGACAATTTAGTATTACAAATATAAAGACAACATAAATGCAGACCAGATACAGTTCATCTCGCACCATAGTCTAGGAGGGACACACCAAATAGGGGTTGTAAATAACCTCAAGATAGTTCTATTTTTATAATATCAGAGGTTCAACCGTAAAGATGTTTTTTAAAATTTAAAAAAAAAATCAATTATTTTTTATTGTTTTAGTAGTTTAAAAGTTAAAAAAAAAAAAAAAAAAAGGAACTATTTAAGCTCGTATTTTCTTCTAAACTTGTTTTATATAGAGCTTTATATACTTGCTCTATAACGGCTACTGAATAATAAATTGAATAACTAGTATTTAAAGAATAGTTAAATTTCCATAATTTAGAAACATTAGATTTTTTAAATTTTGGCCATTTAAAAAAAACATCCTTTTGAGTCCCCATTTTATTTTAATAAAACACTTTTTAATATTATTATTATTATTTCAATTTAAAATTATTGATTTGTAGAAAATTGTATTATCTTAAGAAGTACATTACCTGATACTATAAATTATATTTGTTCAACGCAATCATAATTCATCGACTTACTTTGACCAGTTGGAAAGGGAAGATGAACCTAGAGAAAGTATAACAGGACGAGACTGGAGTTAGATTAGAATGGAGACAGAATAAAGTAAACCTCTTCCCCGCTGGGTAAACTCAATTTGCAACCTGTAATTAAAACTGTACAAACTCAAAAGAAATAAACTCGACAAGTAAGAGTCCTTCAACACAGCTTATTTCTGTTTCCGAGTAGCAAAGGGAGCAACCATTGGAATATTACTGTAATTAACTAAACTTTTAACTGTCCTCTGAATATCATTACGTTTTTTCCTAAGTCTTTGTACTCATTTGTAACCACTTATCTAAATCTAATATTAAATATTTTTTTTAGATTTTGTTGAAAGAATAAGCGATGAATTGGACTTTTAATAAAAAATCATTTTGATGCCAACATTTTATTTAATTAATAGCTTGTAATAAAAGTTGTATGTAAAACACAATTATGTCCAGAGTTAAATTAAGGAAAAAAATATTTTTTATGCCCATTTGATGTGTATAACTGCAAAATTTACATTCTCAACTTCGATAAAATGTATGATGAATATGAAAAACCCTTAATTTTAACATTAAAATATTTCTTAAATTAACTAAACTTTTAACTGTACTATTGATATGTATTGAACTTTTGACAATCCTGGGTATTATTAAGGTGTTTCGTCATCTGCCCCTATACCTGGTCAGGGTATCCTTCTACGAATCTTTTAGGGCGTCCCCGGATATGAAAACATCTGTGTTAAGTTTTCCACATTACCAGAGTCCCATGAGAAAATTAGATTGGCTAACCTTTAAGCCTTATAACAAAAATAACCGGTTTTGACGATGGACCGGAATCAAATTAAGCAGGTGCAGTCCCTTGCTGGACATGTCAAACTTTTTTACCCCCTCTCGTGCCTGGGGAGGGAGACGCCTACCTCGGGAGCGTTCGGTCACCGATGGCCAATGGAAAATGAGATTCAAAAATAAGGTAACACCCCAAAAGGGAAGTGGGAGAAAAGGATTAGGGCAACAAGATCAGGAAAAATAACAGTCAAGAGGAAGGCTTAGACGAGAGAGGACCAGGCTTGAGAGAGTAGCAGAAGCCAGAGCAGAGCAAGATGCACTTCGACCAGACGAAGTCGTAAGAAATACTTATTAATCAATAAGTAATAATGTAATAATCTATATTTTATAACAACCTTTATCTGAATCATTACAATCATTTTTATCATAGCAATAAATTGTAAATAAATACTTAGTCTCTTGATGTAGTTTATATCTTGTCATATACCACCCCTTATTATATTTATAATTAATAGTAACAACATTTTTTTAAATATAAAGGTATTTAATCGGTAAACTAGTAAACACCCAAAAGGCCTTTGGAAAATAATCTAATCATAATAATAGCTTTTTAGGAATCATTAATATAAGGAATTCATATAATTAATTAATCAACTTATTTTTGGATAATTGCCTTCAGCGATTATCCTGGCATCCCGATTAAATCTCAAGGCAATTCACAGCACTATTTATAACATTACATTTTTTTTTATAGATCTTTGTTCCCTTTAAGTACGTATCTAAAGGTAATATTATTTATTTATTTTGTTTTAATGATTTTCTTTAAGAATAAGATATGAATCCGTTTTTTCGCAAAAAAAAATAAAAAAATAATTATAAACGCTAGAACAGTATTCAATACATTATAAAAGAAGTTATTTTTTTATAAAAAATAATTTTTTGTTACGTTAACTTAAGAATGAAAATATGAGAGAGATATTCGGGTGTGTAGTGAAAGAAAACATAAAATATTTATAAACTATTAACTATTTTACTATATTTTATTCTCTTTGACAGCACCCCGAACATATTTTTCATAATTTGAAAAATATGGTTAATCATTTATATACATAATAACAATGAAAATACTAATGTACTATATATGTACACATATTGAAACATCAAATATAATGTTTAATTCCTTTTCTCATTATCCTGCTTTTGCGGTGGCTTGTTTTACACTAACTGAAAATTGCTGATTTAGTATTCATAGACGCTAAATATTCCAATATTCATTTTCCATATTGGACGGGACCAAGCCTGTTCTCAAACCCTACCTCAGCAATAAATATATACTGGAAATATTAAAACGAAGTACAAATTGAAAAATTATTTCATTTTTACATAGTAATAGCTGTTTTTATTTGATAACTTAATTGAAGTGCTATATCATTTTAAATATTTTATCACTGATGCTTTATTTTGTTTTTATGTTATTCACTTTTAAATTCCGTTTATCAATTTTCCCATAACCAGTGTAATGGAGCCACAGTACATAATATATCAGAATAACTATTCCATCAGAAAAAAATTTTGAGGCAATGAAATTGAAAATTTTGAAAAGAAGAATAAGTTTTTAATGCAGGTTTCTCTAATTAAATCTTATGATTTTAATTAATTAAAAAAAGTATACCTAAATATTTCTTTTTTTAAATTTGTATATATATATATGTATATATATATATATATATATATATATATATATATATATATATATATATATATATATATATGCCAATAAAACCTTTGAATTCATTGTGTATTATTCTTACATAATAAAAAAAATTTTTCAATCGTGCGTAAACATCTACCTGTATTATAAAATATGATGAAATGTAGAACACATTCATTGAAATATTCGAGAAAAACATTTCTTATTGTATACACGATGAAAGTTACGCTAGAGCGGGCGCTTTATCCTTACTGGAAATTACTTCTCAGTCCTCGAAAAAAAATCCATTGTAATAAAAAAAAAAAAAAAAAAAAAAAAAAAGGAAGAGATAAACCCCGATGGAAGAAGAGAGTAGAAAATATTGAAAAGATAGGAAGAAAGACAGGCAGCTTATATGGGACATAGAGATTGACTGCTACTGCCACCAGCGGTAGGAAATGATAATTCCGAACGATTCCTCACTGACCCAGATCATACTAGCAACGGCGCCAGGCTGTTATTCCTGCCAGTGGGCGATTTACATATCGTAGGGAGTAAGGGAGTCAGGAGGGTGTCTCTTCTTGGCTAAGTATTTATGTATGCAAGCAAACCGAATACTGGAATGAAATCGCCCCAGGCCTCTGGAATTTCACTCGGCGCTTGGGAATTTGAGTAGGTAATTGAAAATGGTTTGTTGATAGCGAAAATTAAATAAACTTTGTCCGGAAGAGTTTGAATGAATAAATTTATGGGAAGAACATGAGCAAAAAGGGTAGTTAGATACAAATTTGGATCATTTCATCCCAAAAATTTAATTGAAATTTCTACGAGAAAACAGATCAGCTCTATCTTTTAATTTTAATTTACGGTTCTTGGGAATAGAATAGACTGAAAAATAAAATTTAAGCGAAACATATAATACAAAAGCAGAAGAAAGCATATCCAACAATTTTCGCGAAACATAAAATTAGTCCAGAAAAAATAGCTTAAAATTTAGCTGTACCGGAAAGGAAGTGTAATTTAATTTCGGTCACTGGATTCTTCAAGTATTTTTAAAATGTTTGAAAAATACAATAGTAAACAGTTTTTAAAGGGTTGTTTTATAGTTCAAGTTAAAGCTTATTAAATGCATCATAAAAGATTATTTTCCTAGGAATAGTATTTTTCATGATAATTCCCTAAATAAGTATATTGATAATTTGTTGTTCCTCGTTATTTATAAAAAAAAAATTGCTGTTTGAAAATTGATATCTATAAAAATACTTAACGTAATGAGATCTATTAGAGCTAAAATATTTTATAGGGCTCTAGGCAGTTTTCAAAATATTGAACATTGAATTAAAAATGAGCATAATTATTTTTTTTTATATGAAGGAGACAACAAAAGAAACAACGTGTAGTTAAATAAAATTTACTTGTTAAAACTAAAATAATAATTATAATTTACTTGCTGACGTTTCGTATGCCACTTGCTGAGCTTCATACGGGCTAAAAAAGATACAAAACAATTAAAAATAGGTTGAATATTTAGGATAATAAGGTACAAAAAAGTAAACTAAGGTAAAGTTAAAAATTATATAAATATAATTGAAAAAAAATTATATAAAAATATACGAAAAGGAATAAAAATAAAAAATAAGATATATAATAATAAGTGTAAATTATAAAGAAATAACAGAGACTATTAGATATAAAATGAACAGGAGACATAATAGCACGTAAAAATAAAAATATTACAAGAGAAATTGTACACACAAAGAGATGTGAAATTACATAAGTAAGATGAGTACAAATAGAGGTTAAGAAAGAATAAATGCAAATAAAAATAATAACTAATTAAAGAACAAATCAGAACAACCCACCTGTCGTGTTTAAAAGACTGCGAACAAGTGAGGCGAATTTGGTACAAACAATAAATGAAATACAAGAAAAATATATAAAAATATGATAATAATAATTACTACAATTATTATATAATATAGGAAATATTAATATCAATCAAATGATACAATACCTTTCTAATTAAAAAAAAATGTTGAAAAATAAATAGTTGTTAACTATTTTTTGTTCCTTTTGACATCACCCTCGGCCAATATAAATAATAAATATCCTCGAAAAGTAGTTATTGAACTATTCCAGAGCTGGACACTAGAGATTTATTTTATTCCTGAAAAAAAATTATTGTCTGTTTTTTTTTCTTAAATAAAATAAATCTCCAGACCTGGAATACTTCAAAACTACTTGTCAAGGATATTTATTGTTTCTACAGTATAGTCTACGTGAAAAAAGAAAACAAAATATTTTTCAAACAAAAAAATGCGCGACAGCTGTTTAAAAAAATACTGTGTTTGACCCATAATTTTGACGGGAATGTATATATTTGTGTTATGTATATTTGTATTTGAGTCATATCATTAATAAGAAGGTTTAAGAATTATTTCAGTGGTTTTAGTTTTATTCAAAAATAATTAAATCCACAGTAAGTTTATTCATTTTCATACCAAGTGAGGAAACGACCCATTTACGTTCTCTTAACAGCTGTTGCCTTATTACCAAGAATGTGGTTTGTTCGAGGCCAGAAGCTTTTAAGTCCTGTATTAACAAAGTTAGCGCCAAAAAGGTATTTGTAATTTGGTTTCATAGCTCACCGTTGCCTCTTTCCTGACCTAGATCTGACTGAAAAAATATATAACAAAAAGAACCACCACTATTCAGAAATTTTAAGCAGAATAAATATGTAATAATTGTATACAAAAAAGATGGAAAATTAAAAAAAAAAAATGTTCAAATCCTAAAATAGTACAAGTATAAGAATGGAATGAAAGTGTGAATAGAGAAATAAATGAGTTAAAAAAAAAATTAAAGAAAAGGGGGGGGAGGATAAATTCATATGTGAATGAAATACACATATAATAGGAATAAACTAATAATAGAATTTAAATATATTAAAAAATGTTTATGGTGTAAGCCGAAAAATTAAGAATAAATGTTAATTAAATTAAATTGAAAATGTAAATTAATATTTAAAGAAAAAATTATGTTAAATGATAAGATAATAACAGAGTCCTAACCTGTTGAAGGTAGGTTATGTTTGGAGTTTGCAAATGAAAATAGTAATAGGAATTTTATAGAAGAATTTGTAAGTAGGGATCTATATTTTTTATAAAAAAAGACAAAAAATTTTATAATGTTATTGTGATATTATTTTAATGATAATAATTATTTAAAGATAGGACAAAGGCAATTAGCCGGAATTTAAAGAATTTTAAAGGAAAAAATGAAAACAAAATAAGGTAAGAACAAAAAAAATCAGTATGTAAGTGAAGGAAATTGTTATAAAAGTAATTAAAAGGAGCTGTTTGTAGGAATCCTTGAAAATGACCTAAGTGGTCGAAACGTCGGAAGTTTAAAAAAGAATAAAGTTGAGAGAAAAAGGATCAAAATTGTTTTAAAGAAACTAAACCACTCTCAAACAAGTATATTAATAAAAAATAACCTTGTTATATATTTGTTTAACATTAAATTAAAGTATGTCCTACTTCGGCTGATTTAATTAACAATCATGCAGAAACTTCAAGCATTTACTTTTGTAATACCAGGATAACACACCAGAGGAATGTTTCATGAGTGGAATTTAATTATTACTGTAATAGAATAGCTTTTATATTCACAGGTTTCTCTGAATTTTACTATATTTTTGTGTAGACATCATATAGGCAATTGTATTGAACAATATTCAGGGAGTTCGTAGCAAGGAAAATATAAAAGAACGATAATTATAGAATAGATAAACATTATATGATATTTTAAACTGAAAACCATTTCATAGAGTGACTTTTTTATTTTGAATCTGATGCAAATACTTTTTTTTATTATACAGCTTTATCAGAATTTTAGATGACATCGACGATTATCAAAAATGATTTTCACCTATTTTGGAAACTGGTTTACCACTTTTTATGTTTATTTTCAAAAACAAAGTTTATGATTGCAAATGCAGCTGGAATTTACGATAAATATAACGTATTTTAGATATTAATAGCTAAGAGTATTTTTGTGCGTTTTTTTTTTTAAATATTACTCGGAAATATTAATTATGTAATCGTCTGACGGTACCACGGAAGACCATAATTTCGGCATCGTGTCAAATTCGATGGTGTTTTGAATTTAGTCTGTAAATTTCAATAGATTTTTAACAAATAACGTATCTTTATTAACACGTATAATCAGAAATAAAATGATCGGTGAACCTTATGTGGAACAATACCTCACCAACAAATAGCATGACTTAAATTCAATTTTTTTTTTTAATAAATTGCAAAACAACCCGAAGGTTGCTGCCGGAGCTTGACTAAACGGATCTGAAAGGTCACCGGTGGGGTTGAGTAGAGCGTTAATATTTGATTGATTACATCTGAATCAGCGTAGAGACTCATCAGGGTTGCCTCATCAATTCCATCACCCCAGTGGAAACAATTACGCATCAGGTATATTCCACCTGACCTACTTTCTCCTTGAAACATCAAAAGTTGTTTGAATCCCTCAGATTCTTGTTAGTAAAATCAAATAATTATATTAGTCTTAGTTTAATAATGAACTGTTTCCTGTCTTGTATGTACTTGCTTATATTATTATGATAATTAAGTGTAAACTTACCTTTTTACACGAAAATGAGATATGTATCACACAATGTGTAAAAGAAACATACCGTTGTAATATATTGCTATGTACTAGTAGTAGATTTACTTGGGATGCCAGGATAATTCTGAAGGCAATTATCCAAAAATAAGTTAATTAATTGATTATAAATTGAGTCCTAAAAACTATTATTATAATTGAATCCCTTTCCAAAGGCTGTTTGTGTGTTTACCAGTTTACCAATTAAATACCTTTATATTTATGAAATGTTCTTACCATTAATGATATAGGATAATAAAGAGTGGTATATTAGGTTATATAATAGTATATAAACTACATGAAGAAACTAAGTATTTATTTAAAATTTGTTATTATGATTCAAATGATTCAGATAAAGGTTGCCATAAAATATAAATTATTACATGATTACTTATTAGTTAATTTATACTTATAGCTGCTGATGCCGTGGGATGTAATGCCGTGGGTGTCTTCTGTTTCATCAGGGATGTCCAGGCCTCCTGGCCTTTGTCTGGTCGAAGTGCATCCTCTGAGTCTGCCTCTTGACTGTCCTCACTCGTCTCAGCCTTCCTGTTGAGTGTGTCTATCTGCCTGCTCTTCTCAATTCCCTCTTGTCTTTTTCTCCCACTTTCCTTTTGGGGCGTTACCTTATTTTTAAATCTCTTCTCTGATTGGTTATCGATGTCCGAAGACTCCCGAGGCAGGCGTCCCCCTCCTCAGGGCCGAGGATGTGTAACAAAAAGTTTGACTTGTCCAGGAAGGGCCTGCACCTGGTTAATTTGATTCTGGTCCCTCGTCACAAACTATAATTTTTGTTAGAACACTTAAAGGTTAGCCAATCTAATTTTCTCAGGGGCCTCTGGTAATGTGACAAACTTAATACAGATGTTTTCATATCCGGGGACTCAGTAAGAGACTCCTACCCTAACCAGGTATCGGGGACAGATAGCAAAAAACCTTAATAAACGACATAATTGTAAAAATCATGGCTAATTCCTCGATATATAGCAATATTTATATCTTTAAAAAGTATTTTTCACATCTAATGGTTAAAAGAGGAAACTAATGGAAGTTCCTGGTCATTCATATTACAAAAAAAGGTTTACTGGGTATCATTTTTTTTTAAAATATCGTTTCCACTTTTCTGAAGGAAATGAGCATCAATCACCTAAAAATCAGAATTCTTCAAGTAGGCAGAACTCAAGAGGATATCGGGATTGTCTGTAATGAAAAGGTGATGGAGGTGGTGACAGATCTAGGCACGAAAATCAATAGGTCTGGAAAAGTAGATTCGGATGTCTCAAGCAGAATGTCGAAGGCCAATTCCGTCTACTATACGATCTGCAATACTATTATCGGAAAAAAAGAGGTAGGGGAGGATGTGAACCTATACCTTCTTATCAATACTTTTTTTTATGGAGCAGAGAGCTGAATCCTGAATGAGAGGTTACAAAGCCATGTTAATGCAACTGAGATGAAGTCTCCCAGAAGAATTATGGAGAAAACGCAGAGAAACTATGTCCGAAATGACAGGATCAGGGAAGAGCTAAAGATAAGACCAATAATGGAAACTTTGGAGAAGAGGCCGCTGAGGTGGTTTGGGCATGTCTGGCGGATGGTCCACCACAGAGACTCAATCAAAACACTGGAGGTGAGGCCATTGGGAAGAAGACCTAGAGGGCGACCCAGAACCACATATACCAGCCATATGGAAAAAATTGGAAGGCGTGAGATGGAAGAAATGAGGAATCTTATCAGGGATAGGAACGCATGGAACCGATAGTTGGAAGCATCCTCACGCTTGGAAGGCATGAGGATGGAAGAAAATGTTTCTACTGCAGCCTATGAGTAAGAATGGCCAAATTATTTGAGAATTTAAGTCTTCAGATTTTTCAAGTCAATAAAACTAATCTTAAGGTTGAAAACCTGACAGCAAAGAACGTCCGAAATATAGACACTGAATAACATATATCAAAAAATAAAGTTTCTGGTATCGACATTGTCATTTTTTAAAAATAAAATTTAATTAAATAGTATAATTAAATAAAAATGTAATTAAATTTTCCATGACACAATTCAAGAAATCCATCTAATGGACCAAACATCTGCAAATTATTATTTTATTTTTTATCACATATAACAAGAAAGCGTATTTTTTGCGGTTCTGAAACTCTTGAATATTAAGTAATTAATTTAAAAAATTTTAGGTATTTTTTTTTGTATTTTGCCTATAATTCCTAAACGGTGCTTCATATTGAAACAGTGATTGAATAAGAAATTAAACTGTATTAAATTATGTTTCGAATGAGAACAATATTATATAAATTTAGTTAAAATGTCGTTGGAAAAAACAAAAAATAAAACATTTATTTTCAAATTTTGCCAAAACTGAGGAAGAGGAAACTCATTTATGGTTATCCTAAGACGGTTACCAAGCAGCTAATTAATTTGATCATGTAATGAATTAGAAATTTTCGTTCGACAGGGTTTTTTTTGTTTTTTCACCTGTTAGTCGTAAGCGATAGATCTTAATAAAAAAAATGTATTGAAATGAATTAAAATTTTTATGTTCTCGGAAATCGTCATCATAAGTTTTTTTTTATTTTCTGTTCACTTTTCGTCTTGATGATTTTATGTTTTTCGGATTATATAACACGGTAACATAAATTAAAGTTAATTACTAATGCGTAATGAGCTATACTCCAATCAAAAGTAATTGATCAAAAGTATTTGCTTAACAACATAAAATTAATAAGAGAATTCGTTAATGATTGCCGACACGTCAAAGCATATCCGTTTGAATGAATTATTCAATGAGGCTACAGGAATAATTCTTTTAATAATATTTGTTTATAAAGGGGAGCTCAGTGCTTAAATGAAATTAGCAATGACTCTCTTTCAGTTATTAAACCTCATTTCAAAGGAAATCCTTTCAGCTCAACATTTCAGAGCTTCTAAGAACTGAACAGTGGCCCCATTTTCTTTAAAATCTTCCTAAATATCAGAAAACTGAAACGATTGTAAATATAAGTTAAGCAATACTTGATATGTTATTTAAATAATGACATGTTAATGTTACAGCTCAGACGGTGGATGGGCCATCGTTCAACATCAGCAAGGTGACAAGGCATCACATGGGTGCCTACCTCTGCATAGCCTCCAATGGTGTCCCTCCGACTGTAAGCAAGAGGATTAGGCTATCTGTCGAATGTGAGTATTTGTAATTACTTAATTTTATTATTTAATTAGTATATTTGAAGAAATTAAATTATTTTATAAAACAATCATTGAACGAGTCTTACATCCAGAACTGCTTTACAAACTTCATAAATTATTAATACCTACGTTACTCCTATTTCCACTATAGATTATTCTATCTCAATAGAAGAAGCATTTTTCATACTACATTTCTCGGACTGCTGGTTTTCAAAACATCAATGGTATTACTTATACAGTTTACTAAGCTGACATAACACAATGTATGGTCCTATGGTGGTATACCTGACACTGTATGGCCCATTAATTACACTCCAAACTCTCGATCATTAATAAATGGTGTCAAAACTGGATTTAAAAAAACTCCAATAAATCTCGTGAAATCACTTTTCTTCTTTATCTTAAGCCTTTGTATTAGTGCTTTTCAGTATCACTTAATAATATTTTATAATATAATTAATACCCCTGTCGAACAAAACCAAGAACTGAATCTGGACAATCATCTAACTTGGCATCCTAGTAATAGAATGTAAAAACAAAAACAACTCACCGTTTCTAACTACATTATAACATATAAATAAAATAAAACCTTCTATAATTTAAGGAGTTGATTTTTGTGGCTCCACTAAACCATAGAATTTTGCTCATGAAATCCTCAATACTCCTAACTTTCTCATAAATAAAATCATTCGTAATGACAATTAGTTGTGAAACTCTATAGCACAATCTTGACAACTTTTTTGATAACAGAAAGTGTATCTAAAAAAAAAAATCATCAATCGGAACAAGGTGTTCCGCAAGGATTTTATGGCAAACTTTAGCCAACTACTATAATTATAACAATTAATTATTAATTAAATTACCATAATTTGTCACTTATTAATTATATTTAATTAATAAATGTTTCTTATTATGCATAATGTCATGTGCATAATTTTTTTAATTTAAATTTTATTCATAATGTTATTTACGAAGTAATCGACTAAATATTAACTGTAATTTAATTAATAAATAATTATTATATAATCAAGATCAACAGTGGACTAAACAAGTCCTCACAATCCTTTCGGAACACCCTGTCTAATGACTACTGGTCCATAACCAGTCTTTATTTATTTGTCCTAAGTTTTATAAATCGACAAATTACACATAATATGCTTTTATTAGTATTTTATATAATTTTCCTAACTTATGGCAACATGAATAAAGTAAGAAATGATGGTAACATATTTTTGCCAAGAAAAAAAAATAGCGCTGAATCGGATGAATAATGAGAGATTTCTAGAAAAGAATAATAACTTTTAAAAAATATTGACCAATAGTGTCGAAAACGTAAAATAAAAAAAAAAAAAGTTCGCATACTCGCGAACATCTGAAAATCAAATTGTATAATCCCCCTAATATTTACGATTATTTTGACTCATTTTGATACATCAATTGAGTTTTTTATGCACAACATTGAAAGATATTCACTTTCCTGACGTCTACAAGTGAATAAAAAGGGTTTTTCAAAAATACAATTTTTGCCTAAAAGACCCTACATAATGTTAGCAGGATGTCAAAATATGTATTTGTATTTACAGAATACCACTGTTCATTTGTATTTTGTTACTGATGCTGGAAGATACAGTTCTATCAAATCATATCGGAGTTGATGCATTGGAAATCTCTCCAAATAAAAAAAAAAAAAAAAATAGAAATTTCTCACTGTTTTTTTCATAACGACATGTCTTCTTTATCTTTCTGTACCTACCAAGCCATTTTGCATAGCCCCTTGCAGGTAAAGCTTAGACGGTAAAGGGCAAGCTTTAGTACAATCCTCAGAGAGAACAAAAGAAAATATTCTGACATAATCAAGTTTATCTTCTGGAGGCAATATAGCATTCCCTACGACGAAGTGGCCCCATCTGTCTCTGCTGGGAGCAGGTAACCTTCTAGAACGACCTATAAGGCTCCTTTCATCTTTGTCTTGAGAGTAGCGCGAGATAAAGAGGTTGGCGTCCTTCCATGGTATCGTGGCTGAATCGACTCCCCACGGTGTCAATGAAACCGCCTTTTAGTAAGGCATTCTTCTTATATATTTCTAGCGTTGAAACATCAATTTTAGTAGAATACAAATCAGGTTATTTATCGTCGATAAATTACTTCACTCAAGGTAAAATATATTTTCATTATATTTTAGAACATTTTCTTAGCACTTTTTTGGTTGGCTGTTAGTATAGTGATGTGCTTGCTAACTTTTTAATACGGTTGAGAAATTTCTTATTTCTTAATATTTTATTATCTCTGATTATTTATTCTAATATATCGCAATTCAAAATTAAGTTAAAAGACACTCTCGGGATAACTCACGTTCCATACTTGCACTGAATACATATTTTCAATAAGGGGATCTTTTTAAGGGGCTAAGTTGTAGTTCAATAATTATGTAATAGTTTTAAGAATAAATATTAAATAAAGAGAAATAATCATATTATTAACAATAATTATAAATCACTTTATTTTTCTAAATATGATGAAGTTTTCCTAAATGAGTGTTTTAAAGAATAACATTTTAGAGGTTGTATGAATATTATTTAATTAATTTATGTGGTGAGATGTAAGTAAAGTACTACTGACTCTACAGACAGTAGGAGGGTTCTGGATAAAAAGGAGTGGGATCGAACTGTCCGGGAGACCAAAGTCCATTATGGACTAGGGCCTAAGAAGAAGAAAAAAAAGAAGAAGGAGAAGAAGAAGAAGAAGATGATATTAAGTGACAAGTTAATCGACAAAATAATTGATATAACTATCCTCGACTTTAACAAAAAATGTTTTCTTTAGTGAGTAAAATAAAAAAAAATCTACATAAATAATATAATAAATTTATTATAAAACAAAACGAATTTTAAACACTTATAAAAATTAAATATTACGAAAGCAATTAAATTTAGGATGCAAATCAAATTTAAATTAAACATTATTACTAAAATTACTTTTTTCATCACTTTATTTTTATTAATTTCATTCTGTATAATTATTTACTATACATCATTCTGTTTATATTTCCTTTTTATTTTATTTTATTCATTGGTTGTCATCTTGTTCTTTGTTCTTAGCCCCGCTGAAGGCTAGAAATTGTGGCCGAAACGTTGACACTAACTATTCTTTCAACTTATTTTTGATATATTCCGACCGCACTCCCATCCATCTTCTCTTCGTAATTAATAAGCAATTGTAAGGCTGGAATGGTGTAGTCCTGGAGATGGCTATTCGGTCTTGCAGCGCAGACACGTGGTCATCCAAAGTAGTTGGCAGAGGAAGAGCTTTTCCCCATGAGCCATCTAAATCATTCAAATTAAATAGAAGTGAATCAATTCTTGGAGAAGTGATTCACAAGACAGCCTCTTAGTCCAATACCTTAAATTGTAACAGGACAATTCGTATATTGGCTAGAATCTGATAGGAAGATAAAGAAGAGAGAAGCTTGAGCATATCCAGCATATAGGCTTCCATGAAAAAGAAGTTCGCCCTTGGTTTCGAACTTTCAAGGCACATAATATAT